>NC_088224.1:85042454-85064954 GCF_036934945.1 Oncorhynchus masou masou
TGTGTGTGTGTGTGTGTGTGTGTGTGTGTGTGTGTGTGTGTGTGTGTGTGTGTGTGTGTTAGTGGTGCGTGGGTCAGCTGTTTGTTCACCCACCCACAATTGCTAATAACACATCCGCAACCGCCGGACTTATATGTGATGAAGTGAAAATGCTCTGTTGGCTGCAGAACTATTTTTTTGACAGGGGGTGCAGGAATTTGTTTTGCCTGATTTAGATGTTCACATACACCTTCGCCAAATACATTCAATCTCAGTTTTTGACAATTCCTGACATTTCAATAAAAATTCCCTGTCTTATTTCAGTTAGGATCAAATCTTTATTTTAAGAATGTGAAATGTCAGAATAATAGCAGAGAGAATCATTTATTTCAGCTTTTATTTCTTTCATCACATTCCCAGTGGGTCAGAAGTTTACATACGCTCAATTATTATTTTGTAGCATTGCCTTTAAATTGTTTAACGTTTTGGGTAGCCTTCCAGAAGCTTCCCACAATGAGTTGGGTGAATTTTGGCCCAGTCCTCCTGACAGAGCTGGTGTAACTGAGTCAGGTTTGTAGTCATTTTGCCACAACTTTAAAAGTATGATTGGGGTCATTGTCCATTTGGAAGACTCATTTTACATTTACATTTAAGTCATTTAGCAGACGCTCTTATCCAGAGCGACTTACAAATTGGTGAATTCACCTTCTGACATCCAGTGGAACAGCCACTTTACAATAGTGCATCTAAATCATTAAGGGGGGGTGGTGAGAAGGATTACTTATCCTATCCTAGGTATTCCTTGAAGAGGTGGGGTTTCAGGTGTCTCCGGAAGGTGGTGATTGACTCCGCTGTCCTGGCGTCGTGAGGGAGTTTGTTCCACCATTGGGGGCCAGAGCAGCGAACAGTTTTGACTGGGCTGAGCGGGAACTGTACTTCCTCAATGGTAGGGAGGCGAGCAGGCCAGAGGTGGATGAACGCAGTGCCCTTGCTTGGGTGTAGGGCCTGATCAGAGCCTGGAGGTACTGCGGTGCCGTTCCCCTCACAGCTCCGTAGGCAAGCACCATGGTCTTGTAGCGGATGCGAGCTTCAACTGGGAGCCAGTGGAGAGAGCGGAGGAGCGGGGTGACGTGAGAGAACTTGGGAAGGTTGAACACCAGACGGGCTGCGGCGTTCTGGATGAGTTGTAGGGTTTAATGGCACAGGCAGGGAGCCCAGCCAGCAGCGAGTTGCAGTAATCCAGACGGGAGATGACAAGTGCCTGGATTAGGACCTGCGCCGCTTCCTGTGTGAGGCAGGGTCGTACTCTGCGGATGTTGTAGAGCATGAACCTACAGGAACGGGCCACCGCCATGATGTTGGTTGAGAACGACAGGGTGTTGTCCAGGATCACGCCAAGGTTCTTAGCGCTCTGGGAGGAGGACACAATGGAGTTGTCAACCGTGATGGCGAGATCATGGAACGGGCAGTCCTTCCCCGGGAGGAAGAGCAGCTCCGTCTTGCCGAGGTTCAGCTTGAGGTGGTGATCCGTCATCCACACTGATATGTCTGCCAGACATGCAGAGATGCGATTCGCCACCTGGTCATCAGAAGGGGAAAGGAGAAGATTAATTGTGTGTCGTCTGCATAGCAATGATAGGAGAGACCATGTGAGGTTATGACAGAGCCAAGTGACTTGGTGTATAGCGAGAATAGGAGAGGGCCTAGAACAGAGCCCTGGGGGACACCAGTGGTGAGAGCGCGTGGCGAGGAGACAGATTCTCGCCACGCCACCTGGTAGGAGCGACCTGTCAGGTAGGACGCAATCCAAGCGTGGGCCGCGCCGGAGATGCCCAACTCGGAGAGGGTGGAGAGCAGGATCTGATGGTTCACAGTATCGAAGGCAGCCGATAGGTCTAGAAGGATGAGAGCAGAGGAGAGAGAGTTAGCTTTAGCAGTGCGGAGCGCCTCCGTGATGCAGAGAAGAGCAGTCTCAGTTGAATGGCTAGTCTTGAAACCTGACTGATTTGGATCAAGAAGGTCATTCTGAGAGAGATAGCGGGAGAGCTGGCCAAGGACGGCACGTTCAAGAGTTTTGGAGAGAAAAGAAAGAAGGGATACTGGTCTGTAGTTGTTGACATCGGAGGGATCGAGTGTAGGTTTCTTCAGAAGGGGTGCAACTCTCGCTCTCTTGAAGACGGAAGGGACGTAGCCAGCGGTCAGGGATGAGTTGATGAGCGAGGTGAGGTAAGGGAGAAGGTCCCCGGAAATGGTCTGGAGGAGAGAGGAGGGGATAGGGTCGAGCGGGCAGGTTGTTGGGCGGCCGGCCGTCACAAGAAGCGAGATTTCATCTGGAGAGAGAGGGGAGAAAGAGGTCAGAGCACAGGGTAGGGCAGTGTGAGCAGAACCAGCGGTGTCGTTTGACTTAGCAAACGAGGATCGGATGTCGTCGACCTTCTTTTCAAAATGACCAAGCTTTAACTTCCTGACTGATGTCTCGAGATGTTGCCTCAATATTTCCACATAATTTTCATCCCTCATGATGCCATCTATTTTGTGAAGTGCACCAGCCCCTCCTGCAGCAAAGAACCCCCACGACATGATGCTGCCCCCCCAGTGCTTCACGGTTGGGATGGTGTTCTTCAACTTGCAAGCCTCCCCCTTTTTCCTCCAAACATAACGATGGTCATTATGCCAAACAGTTCTATTTTTGTTTCATCAGACCAGAGGACATTTCTCCAAAATGTATGATCTTTGTCCCCATGTGCAGTTGCAAACTGTAGTCTGGCTTTGTTATGGCGGTTTCGGAGCAGTGATTTGATTTGCACTTTTCGCACCAAAGTATGTTCATCTCTGGGAGTCAGAACGTGTCTCCTTCCTGAGAGGTATGACGGCTGCGTTGTCCCATGGTGTTTATACTTGCGCACTATTGTTTGTACAGATGAACGTGGTACCTTCGGGCATTTGGAAATTGCTCCCAAGGATGAACCAGACTTGTGGGGGTCTACAATCTTTTTTTCTGAGGTCTTGGCTGATTTCTTCTGATTTTACCATGATGTCAAGCAAAGAGGCACTGAGTTTGAAGGTAGGCCTTGAAATACATCCACAGGTACACCTCCATTTGACTCAAATGATGTCAATTAGCCTATCAGAAGCTTCTAAAGCCATGACATAATTTTCTGGAATTTTCCAAGCTGTTTTAAGGCACAGTCAACTTAGTGTATGTAAACTTCTG
Organism: Oncorhynchus masou masou; assembly: GCF_036934945.1. Taxonomy (NCBI): domain Eukaryota; kingdom Metazoa; phylum Chordata; class Actinopteri; order Salmoniformes; family Salmonidae; genus Oncorhynchus; species Oncorhynchus masou. The sequence goes on from NC_088224.1 coordinate 85,045,648, forward strand.
ACCACCTGGAATTGTGATACAGTGAATTATAAGTGAAATAATCTGTCTGTAAACAATTGTTGGATGAATGACTTGTGTCATGCACAAAGTAGATGTCCTTACCGACTTGCCAAAACTATAGTTTCTGAACAAGAAATATGTGGAGCGGTTGAAAAACTATTTTCAATGACTCCAACCTAAGTGAATGTAAACTTCCGACTTCAACAGTATTTTTCTGCTTATAATTTCCAACATTTTGGTAGGCTATTTGTGAGTGAAGTTGTCTATATTTATATACATGCAGTTTATCTTTTGTCATTATACAAAATGTCATTATGTTAAAATGTATGTGCATAATACTGTAAATTGCTCTTGATTAGAGCATCTGATAAATGGCTAACATGTAAATGTAAAAATGATATGTTGCCCTAGACGACGAAATAAACCCTTGCGCAACAAAATAATGTAATCGATCAATAGAATGAATGCATCAATCTAGTCGGCATCTGTAACGTTTTCTGTGTCATCCTTCCCGGAGCAAAGACGTTTAGGAACCGTGGAGGAAATAAAATAAAGCAACAACAAACGGGAAAGATTTTCTGTCCAAATGACATCAGGTTGACCGGTTGACAATAAAGCTGTGAAGACGACCCAGGGCGTTTCTGATAAGATTTCAGTTCGGCTTCGATGCATATTTTATGTGGTTGAAATACTATCAGCTTTTATGATGATTTCATGACGAAGACAACACCTCTACAGATCGTATCTAACTGAGCATTGAATTCCCTCAAGATGCAAAACTAAATAAATTATTTTTCTCCATTCCTGTTCCCAAATCCAAATTGTTCCTACATTTGGTGTGTCATTTTACTGTAAGAAAATGCTTAATTCTGCAGGAGTTATTTTTAATGCTATAGCCATATTTGCATATTTATATATATATATGCTCATATATATATGAGTCAGTTATGATGAAAGCCCGGAGGGTTTTTTCTAGGTGTGAAGATATTTCAACAAGTCCAGGCAATAACAGGCTACACTGATTACTCGAGTGGTTCACAGGTTTCTAAACCAAACCAAACCATCTTTGGTAAAGTGTCACCATAATATTTGAATTGAGGAAGTGTGTCAATAGGATATTTTAGAAGATTCCTAAATTCCTCCCAGCATTCAGATGTGAGCTAAACAGTGAACTTGAAATAGCTATGTGTTTTTAGGCTATGGGTGAGAAAGAGAATTTGTTCCAAACGTTTAGCTCAGTTCTCGCTGTATTTTGTTTGTTTGTGATCTATTAACAGCAAGGGTTGCATTAAATAGGTGCAATATTTTTTAAAGATGCATTTGGTGATGTTCAATTAATTTGCACAAAACACATAAACAAAAGCATTCACTGTGGAAGTTCATATATAAGCTATGCGCATCACTTCGTTCCATTTATCGAATCAGTTGTTGTTTTATTGCTGAAACGGTGAGACACACCGATAAAACGCAGATATTTCTCTCAAAACAAAGGGATGTCGATTCACACGGGACTAGTATTATCAGAGGACTTTGGCGTTTGCCAAAAAACAGTAGGTTATTCTGGTTTGTCGTCCAGATTCCAGTTTCCATTGAACCCATCTAAACAACACATGATCTCTAAGCAGTAGGCTACAGTTCCCTTGACATGCCATAGGCCTGAAGTCTGTCTTGTGACTAATCATTTGTATAGCGCCTCACATGATCACACATAACAAAGTCCCCTACTGCCATTATCCTCTTTCACCACTTCAACAAGTCTTTACCAAACATTACTTTTCTGGCCTCCCTTTTTTACATTTTAAATTCTCCTTTTGCAGCTTTTGTCTTATTGAATGAAACTTCGACATTGTCCATTTTGCCTCCATTGATTGATGTGAACTTTTTCTGCCTGTTGCCAAAAGCATTATTTGGCTATCGATTGGTTGTGTAGGCTATTTGGCTATCGATTGGTTGTGTAGGCTATTTGGCTATCGATTGGTTGTGTAGGCTATTTGGCTGCAGATGTGGCCAGGGCAAAAAATAGCATTGTCCGTACTGTGAGACGCCTAAGACATCGCTACAGAGAGACAGGACGGACAGCTGATCGTCCTCGCAGTGGCAGACCACATGTAACAACACCTGCACAGGATCGGTACATCCGAACATTACACCTGCAGGACAGATACAGGATGGCAACAACAACAGCCCGAGTTACACCAGTAACGCACAATCCCCCCATCAGTGCTCAGACTGTCCGCAATAGGCTGAGAGATGCTGGTCAGAGGGCTTGAAGGCCAGTTGTAAGGCAGGTCCTCACCAGACATCACTGGCAACAACGTCGTCTATGAGCACAAACCCATCGTCGCAGACAGGACTGACAAAAAGTTCTCTTCACTGACGAGTCGCGGTTTTGTCTCACCAGGGGCGATGGTCGGATTTGCGTTTATCGTCGAAGGAATGAGCGTTACACCGAGGCCTGTACTCTGGAGCAGGATCGATTTGTTGGTGGAGGGTCCGGCACGGTCTGGGGCAGTGTGTCACAGCATCATCATACTGAGCTTGTTGTCATTGCAGGCAATCTCAACACTGTGCGTTACAGAGAAGACATCCTCCTCCCTCATGTGGTACCCTTCCTCCAGGCTCATCCTGACATGACCCTCCAGCATGACAATGCCACCAGCTATACTGCTTGTTCTGTGCGTGATTTCCTGCAAGTCAGTGTTCTGCAATGGCCAGCGAAGATCCCGGATCTCAATCCCATTGAGCACGTCTGGGACCTGTTGGATTGGAGGGTGAGGGCTCGGGCTATTCCCGCCAGAAATGTCCGGGAACTTGCAAGTGCCTTGGTGGAAGAGTGGGGTAACATCTCATAGCAAGAACTGGCAAGTCTGGTGCAGTCCATGAGGAGGAGATGCACTGCAGTACTTAATGCAGCTGGTGGCCACACCAGATACTGACTGTTACTTTTGATTTTGACCCCCCTTTGTTCAGGGACACATTATTCCATTTCTGTTAGTCACATGTCTGTGGAACTTGTTCAGTTTATTTCTCAGTTGCTGAATCTTGTTATGTTCATACAAATATTTACGTTAAGTTTGCTGAAAATTAACACCGTTGACAGTGAGAAGACGTTTATTTTTTTTGCCTAATTTTTATAAATGGCACAACATTTTAAAGTGTGTTGTCAGGATTTGGCCAGGGTTGTTCCGGGTTTTGGTCAGTAGATGCCCCCATTGTGCTTTTTGTCCCTATGTTTTTCCCTTGATCCCCATTATTATTTGCACCTGTGTCTCGTTTCCCCTGATTGTATTTAAACCCTTTGTTTCCCTCAGTTCTGTGCTCTGTGTTTGTATGTTAGCACCCTGCCCTAGTGTTCTGTGTGCTCTTGTCGATTCCGGGTGACGTTCTTGTGGTATTCTGTTTTTTGTTTTTGTTTATTTTTGGTGAGTTTCTTTTGAGGTCTTTTTGTGTTTTACCTACCACCTTTTGGATTTGCCATTTTTTGTATTTTAGGATTTTTTCTTTATTAAATACACCGTCTTAAGTACTGCTGTGTCTGCCTCATCTTCTGGGTTCTGCTGTCTATTCGTGGCTCAGTTGGTTAAGTGACTGTTTCTCACTCCGGAGACCCAGGTTCGAAACCGGGTCCTGACATGTGTGGATTTTTTAAGGTATTGTTTCTCTTTATTCAACCTGCCCGCCACCTACCCGACCTTTAGCCACACAATATTGAATGACCCTAAATCCATCCACCCCGCGGATATAACTGAGGGGACTGTGTCAACCCGCGCATCACTAGTGTGTGTGTGTGTTTGTACTTGAGTGTGTCACTGGTCTCTCAGGTCTGGCTGTATTCTACAGTGCATGTGTCTCCAGTGTTTGTGTGCTACTGGAGATACGGCTCTGTTGGAATAACAGCCAGGACCACAGCTTCACCAACCAGCCCACTCTGCTCAATGTACCTTTTTATTTGTGTGTGTGTGTGTGTTTATGTGTTTATGTGTTTAAAGAAAGAAAGAGAGTGTACTCTGTTCCCTTAAATGCACCGTTAAGTGTCACAACATATTAATCTGACATTTCTTTCCCTGTGGAATGACAGTGTTATGGTAATGAGGGTGTTATGGTAATGAGGGTGTTATGGTAATGAGGGTGTTATGATAATGTGGATGTTATGGTAATGCGGGTGTTATGGTAATTAGGGTTTTATGGTATTACGTGTGTTATGGTAATGAGGGTGTTATGGTAATGAGGGTTTTATGGTATTACGTGTGTTATGGTAATGCAGAGGTCAAGGTAATATGGGTGTTATGGTAATGTGGCGTTATGGTACTGAAGGTGCTATGGTAATAGGGGTGTTATGGTACTGAAGGTGCTATGGCAATAGGGGTGTTATGGTAATGAGTTGTTATGGTAATGGGATGTTATGTAATGGGGGTGCTATGTAATGGGGGTGTTATGGTAATGACTATGTTCTGGGTGAGGGAGCTTTACGGTGGGGAACGTACAAGGTTCATTAAGATCTCCAGACATAGAGAGCAACAAACACACACACACAGACACACATTCAGTCGAACACACACACACAGTCACACACACACACACACACACACACACACACACACACACACACACACACACACACACACACACACACACACACACACACACACACACACAGAGGCTGGCACAGATCCAGGTTCATTACAGAGGGTTTCTTACAGGTTGATTGAGTGATCATATTTCATCATATCTAATCCTATTTAATTATATGTAATAAGCTGCTCAGAGCCTCGTGCTGGGGGAGACATGCTGTACTGTAGCTATGGAGCTGACCCTCCCTGCCTCCCTCCCTCCCTCCCTCCCTGCCGCCCTCCCTCCCTGCCTCCCTCCCTCCACCCCTCCCTCCCTGCCTCCCTCCCTCCCTCCCACCCTCCCTCCCTCCCTGCCTCCCTCCCTCCCTCCCTGCCTCTCTCCCTCCCTCCCTGCCTCCCTCCCTCCCTCCCTCCCTCCCTCCCTCCTCCCTCCCTCCCTGCCTCTCTCCCTCCCTCCCTGCCTCCCTCCCTCACTCCCTGCCTCCCTCCCTTCCTCCCTGCCTCCCTCCCTCCCTCCCTCCCTCCCCTCCCTGCCTCCCTCCCTCCCACCCTGCCTCCCTCCCTCCCTCCCTGCCTCTCTCCCTCCCTCCCTGCCTCTCTCCCTCCCTCCCTCCCTCCCTCCCTCCCTCCCTCCCTCCCTCCCTCCCTCCCTCCCTCCCTCACTCCCTCCCTCCCGGCCTCTCTCCCTCCCTGCCTCCCTCCCTCACTCCCTCCCTCCCTGCCTCTCTCCCTCCCTCCCTCCCTGCCTGCCTCCCTCCCTCCCTCCCTCCCTGCCTCCCTCCCTCCCTCCCTCCCTCCCTCCCTCCCTCCCTCCCTGCGTATAGTCCCAACATGCCCTTCAATACGTAACCTGTCCCTGTGTTTGTCTCCCTGAGTTACAGCAGCCTACAGTTAGTGTAAATATGTGCACGCATGTGTCCATCTGCTATAGTACCACCTGCTATAATACCATCTGCTATAGTACCATCTGCTATAGTGCCATCTGCTATAGTACCACCTGCTATAGTACCATCTGCTATAGTACTGCCCATGCACGGATGCACGCACACTAGTACTGTGCGATTAACCAACATTTCATATTTTCAGTTATTACACAACTAATTAACCTACTTCTGTTCAAATACTTAAAAAGATGAGAGAGGCCTGTAATTTTCATCATAGGTACACTTCAACTATGACAGACAAAATGAGAAAAAAAATCCAGAAAATCACATTGTAGGATTTTTAATGAATTAATTTGCAAATTATGGTGGAAAATAAGTATTTGGTCACCTACAAACAAGCAAGATTTCTGGCTCTCACAGACCTGTAACTTCTTCTTTAAGAGGCTCCTCTGTCCTCAACTTGTTACCTGTATTAATGGCACCTGTTTGAACTTGTTATCTGTATAAAAGACACCTGTCCACAACCTCAAACAGTCACACTCCAAACTCCACTGTGGCCAAGACCAAAGAGCTGTCAAAGGACACCAGAAACAAAATTGTAGACCTGCACCAGGCTGGGAAGACTGAATCTGCAATAGGTAAGCAGCTTGGTTTGAAGAAATCAACTGTGGGAGCAATTATTAGGAAATGGAAGACATACAAGACCACTGATAATCTCCCTCGATCTGGGGCTCCACGCAAGATCTCACTCCGTGGGGTCAAAATTATCACAAGAACGGCGAGCAAAAATCCCAGAACCACACGGGGGGACCTAGTGAATGACCTGCAGAGAGCTGGGACCAAAGTAACGAAGCCTACCATCAGTAACACACTACACCTGCAGTGCCAGATGTGTCCCCCTGCGTAAGCCAGTACATGTCCAGGCCCGTCTGAAGTTTGCTAGAGAGCATTTGGATGATCCAGAGGAAGATTGGGAGAATGTCATATGGTCAAATGAAACCAAAATAGAACTTTTTGGTAAAAACTCAACTCATCGTGTTTGGAGGACAAAGAATGCTGAGTTGCATCCAAAGAACACCATACCTACTGTGAAGCATGGGGGTGGAAACATCATGCTTTGGGGCTGTTTTTCTGCAAAGTGACCAGGACGACTGATCCGTGTAAAGGAAAGAATGAATGGGGCCATGTATCGTGAGATTTTGAGTGAAAACCTCCTTCCATCAGCAAGGGCATTGAAAATGAAACGTGGCTGGATATTTCAGCATGACAATTATCCCAAAACAAACCGCCCGGCAACGAATGAGTGGCTTCGTAAGAAGCATTTCAAGGTCCTGGAGTGGCCTAGCCAGTCTCCAGATCTCAACCCCATAGAAGATCTTTGGAGGGAGTTGAAAGACTGTGTTGACCAGCAACAGCCCCAAAATATCACTGCTCTAGAGGAGATCTACATGGAGGAATGGGCCAAAATACCAGCAACAGGGTGTGAAAACCTTGTGAAGACTTACAGAAAACGTTTGACCTCTGTCATTGCCAAAAAAGGGTATATAACAAAGTATTGAGATAAACTTTTGTTATTGACCAAATACTTATTTTTCACCATAATTTGCAAATAAATTCATAAAAAATCCTACAATGTGATTTTCTGGATTTTGTTTCTCATTTTGTCTGTCATAGTTGAAGTGTACCTATGGTGAAAATTACAGGCCTCTCTCATCTTTTTAAGTGGGAGAACTTGCACAATTGGTGGCTGACTAAATACTATTTTGCCCCACGACAGATCTCTGTACGTATACACTTTTACGCCTGATACGTTGTGTTCGACAGACGACATCGACTGCTTGAGAGGAATGTACACAACACTACGACAAGAGGGACAGAGACAGTTCTTGAAACAAGTAAAAGTATTTTGTCAAACAGCTCTGCAGCGTACTTAGGCAGAGAAATTTGAAACCAAAATCAAAAACGGTGATTATTTTTTTAATAATAATCGAATCGAACCGACCTCAAAAAGCAGTAATCGCTCAGCACTAACACACACACGCACGCATGCACACACACAATCTTTAATGTTAAACGCTCAGAGTTTGGGGTAATCTGAAATGGCAGCATTTGATCTCTGACTCCTGGTTCACTGTGGGACATCTAAAATCCAGCTTATAAGTAATATAATTTATGGATATATTCAGCAACTTCTCTTTCTCCCCGACACACACATACTGCTGTTAGGGGAAGTAGTGAGCTCTACAGCAGAGTCTCGCGACGTCAATTGCTGGTTGAAACCTGCCCCTCCCAAAATAAAGAATTTGTAGATAATTGTCCCTCTTTCTGGGACTGATCCACAAACAGGACCAAGCCTGGCCTGTTGAGGAGTGACGGACTCCATCCTAGCTGGAGGAGTGCTCTCATCTTATCTACCAACATAGACATGGCTCTACCTTCTCTTGGTCCACAATGAGATCGGGTGCAGGCCAGGGCAGCAGGCTGTTAGCCAGTCTGACAGTTTAGTGGAGTCTACCACTAACATTTCCAGTGTCGTCAGCTCAGCTATCCCCATTGAGACCGTGTCTGTGCCTAGATCTAGGTTGGGCCAAACTAAACATGGCAGTGTTTGCTTTAGCAATCTCACTGGAATAAAGACCTCCATGCCTGTCATTATTGAAAGAGATTGTGATATCTCACATCTCAAAATAGGGCTACTTAATGTTAGATCCCTCACTTCCAAGGCAGTTATAGTCAATGAACTAATCACTGATCATAGTCTTGATGTGATTGCCCTGACTGAAACATGGCTTAAGCCTGATGAATTTACTGTGTTAAATGAGGCCTCACCTCCTGGTTACACTCGAGACCATATCCCCGTGCATCCCGCAAAGGCAGAGGTGTTGCTAACATTCATTTAAAAAAAATGACTGCATTTTCATCTTTTGAGCTTCTAGTCATAAAATCTATGCAGCCTACTCAATCACTTTTTAGAGCTACTGTTTACAGGCCTTCTGGGTCGTATACAGCGTTCCTCACTGAGTTCCCTGAATTCCTATCGGACCTTGTAGTCATGGCAGTTAATATTCCAATTTTTGGTGACTTTAATATTCACATGGAGAAGTCCACAGACCCACCAGCATTCCCCAAGAGAGGATGGCTTCCACTTCAGCAGTAATAAATTCATGAACTTCTATGACGAAAAGATCATGATCAGTAGAAACAAAATGTATTTGAATCTGTGTATTCCTCCCAACCTCAGTTGTCCTGAGTCTGCACAACACTGCCAGGACCTTTGGATCAATGGAGACACTAAAGTTTTTTTATCTATATCTCTTGACACATTCATGGAAATAGTCATGGCCTCTAAACCTTCAAGCTGCATACTGGACCCTATTCCAACTAAACTACAGAAAGAGCTGCTTCCTGTGCTTGGCCCTTCTATGTTCAACATAATAAACGGCTCCCTATCCACCGGATGTGTACCAAACTCACTAAAGGTGGCCTCTTTTGAAAAAGTGGAACCTTGACCCAGAAAATGTAAAAAACGATTGGCATATATCGAATCTCCCATTCCTCTGAAACATTTTAGAAAAAGAACTTGCGCAGGAACTCACTGCCTTCCTGAAGGCAAACAATGTATACGAAACGCTTCAGTCTGGTTTCAGACCCATCAAAGCACTGAGACTTGTGGAGGTGGGATATTACCTTTCATTGGTGTCAGACCAAGTTTCTGCATCTGTCCTCGTGCTCCTAGATCTTAGTGCTGCTTTTGACACCATCGATCAGCACATTATTTGGAGAGATTGGAAACCCAAATTGGTCTACATGGACAAGTTCTGGCCTGGTTTAGATTTGATCTGTCGGAAAGATATCAGTTCGTCTCTGTGGATGGTTTGTCCTCTGACAAATCAACTGTAAATGTCAGTGTTCCTCAAGGTTCCGTTTTAGGACCACTATTGTTTTAACTATATATTTTACCTCTTGGTGATGTGATTCGGTAACATAATGTTAACTTACACTGCTTTGCAGACGATACACAGCTGTACATTTCGATGAAACATGGTGAATCCCCAACATTTCCCACCCTGGAAGCCTATGTTTTCATGAATAAGGAAGTGGATGGTGGCAAATTATTTACTTTTTGAACTCCCAAGAAACAAAGAGGTCTTCTGTTGGATCAATTAATCTTAATGGTTGTACAGTTGTCTCAAATCAAACCTCGGCGTTACTTTGGACCCTGATCTCTCTCTGGACCCTGCTGTACATACCTACATTCCTACATACCTACATACCTACATTCCTACATACCTACATTCCTACATACCTACATTCCTACATACCTACATACCTACATACCTACATTCCTACATACCTACATTCCTACATACCTACATACCTACATTCCTACATTCCTACATTCCTACATACCTGCATTCCTACATACCTACATTCCTACATACCTACATTCCTACATACCTACATTCCTATATACCTACATACCTACATTCCTACATGACTACATTCCTACATACCTACATTCCTACATACCTACATTCCTACATACATACATACCTACAAGTATGCTATGGTCACAAGACTCAGGCCTGCTTATTGTCCCTATAATTTCTAAGCAAAGGGCTAGAGACAGGGCTATATAGAGCTCCATAGAGCTCCTTTTGTATTGAATGGTCTGCCCTATCCATGTGAGAAACGTAGATTCTGTCTCAACCTTTAAGTCTTTATATCCTGCCTGGTTGGCCCTGTCCACGGGTATTGTTGACTGGGCCACAGTGTCTCCCGACCCCTCCTGTCTCAGCCCCAGTATCTATGCTGCACTAGTTTATGTGTTGGTGGGCTAGGGTCAGTCTGTTCTATCTGGTGTCCTGTGTGAATGTAAGTAGGCTCCCTCTAATTCTCTCTCTCCCTCCCCTCCCTGAGGACCTGAGCCCTAGGATCAGTACAATACAATAGAGTCAGTACAATAGAGACAGAAATGATATCATATATAATGTTCTATTAATGCTATGGTCAGTACACTCAGTGGCAATGGAACCCTGACCTGTTCACCGGACGTGCTACCTGTCTCAGACCTGCTGTTTTCAACTCTCTAGAGAAAGCAGGAGCGGTAGAGATACTCTGAATGATCGGCTATGAAAAGCCAACTGACATTTACTCCTGAGGTGCTGACCTGTTGCACCCTCAACAACCACTGTGATTATTATTATTTGACCCTGCTGGTCATCTATGAACGTTTGAACATCTTGGCCATGTTCTGTTATAATCTCCACCCGGCACAGCCAGAAGAGGACTGGCCACCCCACATAGCCTGGTTTCTCTCTTGGTTTCTTCCTAGGTTCTGGTCTTTCTAGGGAGTTTTTCCTAGCCACCGTGCTTCTAGACCTGCATTGCTTGCTGTTTGGGGATTTAAGCTGGGTTTCTGTACAGCACTTTGATATATCAGATGATGTAAGAAGAGCTTTATAAATACATTTGATTGATTGATTGATCATGCCTCAGGACTACATGGCCTGATGACTCCTTGCTGTCCCCAGTCCCCTTGGTTGTGCTGCTGCTCCAGTTTCAACTGTTCTGCCTGCAGCTATGGACCTGTTCACTGGATGTGCTACCTTATCCCAGATCTGCTGTTTTCTACTCTCTCTTTCTATCACACCTGCTGTCTTTAACTCTGAATGATTGGCTATGAAAAGCCAACTGACATTTACTCCTGAGGTGCTGACCTGTTATTTGACCCAGCTGGTCATCTATGAACGTTTGAACATCTTGGCCATGTTCTGTTATAATCTCCACGCGGCACAGCCAGAAGAGGACTGGTATTATGTATACTCCCTCTCCGGCCTCTAGGTCATCAGGCTGCTGATTATCCCGCACACCTGTCACTCGTCACACATCTACAATAAGGAAACAAGTGGAATTAGTGTGTTATCATTTGGTTGGAGTAGTGATTTGTAGAGCAGGTGTTCTGAGCCTCGGGACCAGCTGACTCTTCTTACCCTCTCTCCCTTCTCCTCTCTTATCTCTTCTCTTTTTCTCCCCTCCTTCTTTACCTACCTTATTTAATCATCTCTACCTCCCCTCTCGAATCCCTCTCTCTCTTTCCCCTCCCTCCTTCGTTCCATCCTTCCTGTTCCATCCTTCCCGTTCGCCCTCTCCCTCTCCCCTTACCCGTCTCTCTGTCTCTCCTTGTGCAGACCCTATTGCCCTCTCATCGAGCTATATTAATCACACTGAGTGCTCTGACATTTGAAGGACGCCAGTGATCAGAATAATTAAACACCCCCCCTCTCTTTATCTGTTTGTCTTTCTCTATCTCTCTTTTCCTCCCCCATTCTCTCTCTTTTTACAGAATAATAATGTGTCGCTACTGTCTAATCTGGCTGTAGCGTATGACCCCTAGTACTTTAGAACTACATTTATCTTTCACCTCTACACTGCACCAGAGTTATAGTCATTTATCTTTCACCTCTACACTGCACCAGAGTTATAGTCATTTATCTTTCACCTCTACACTGCACCAGAGTTATAGTCATTTATCTTTCACCTCTACACTGCACCAGAGTTATAGTCATTTATCTTTCACCTCTACACTGCACCAGAGTTATAGTCATTTATCTTTCACCTCTACACTGCACCAGAGTTATAGTCATTTATCTTTCACCTCTACACTGCACCAGAGTTATAGTCATTTATCTTTCACCTCTACACTGCATCAGAGTTATAGTCATTTATCTTTCACCTCTGCACTGCACCAGAGTTATAGTCATTTATCTTTCACCTCTACACTGCACCAGAGTTATAGTCATTTATCTTTCACCTCTACACTGCACCAGAGTTATAGTCATTTATCTTTCACCTCTACACTGCACCAGAGTTAGTCATGTATGTTCAACCTAAAGCCATCCACTCACTATTGTTGCATTCCATACCTGTCACAATATCATGTTGTCATAGCGATTATTAGAATTTGTTATTAATGCTTTCACATCTACACTGAGTATACAACACATTAGAAACACCTTCCTAATATGGAGCTGTACCCCCCAACCCATTTTGCCCTCAGAACAGCCTCAATTCATCAGGACAGGAACTCTACAAGGTGTTGAAAGCGTTCCACAGGGTTGCTGGCCCGTGTTGACTCCAATGCTTCCCAGTTGTGTCAAATTGGCTGGATGTTCTTTGGGTAGTGGGGCCTTGATAGACACAGGTAACTGTTGAGCATGAAAAACCCAGCAGCGTTGCAGTTCTCAACACAAACCGGTGCACCCGGGACCTAATTCCATACCCCGTTCAAAGGCCCCTAATTCCATACCCCGTTCAAAGGCCCCTAATACCATACCCCGTTCAAAGGCCCCTACTACCATACCCTGTTCAAAGGCCCCTAATACCATACCCCGTTCAAAGGCCCCTACTTCCATACCCCGTTCAAAGGCCCCTAATACCATACCCCATTCAAAGGCCCCTACTACCATACCCCGTTCAAAGGCCCCTACTACCATACCCCGTTCAAAGGCCCCTACTACCATACCCCGTTCAAAGGCCCCTACTTCCATACCCCGTTCAAAGGCCCCTAATACCATACCCCATTCAAAGGCCCCTACTTCCATACCCCGTTCAAAGGCCCCTACTTCCATACCCCGTTCAAAGGCCCCTACTTCCATACCCCGTTCAAAGGCCCCTACTTCCATACCCCGTTCAAAGGCCCCTACTACCATACCCCGTTCAAAGGCCCCTAATTCCATACCCCGTTCAAAGGCCCCTACTTCCATACCCCGTTCAAAGGCCCCTAATACCATACCCCGTTCAAAGGCCCCTACTTCCATACCCCGTTCAAAGGCCCCTAATACCATACCCCGTTCAAAGGCCCCTACTACCATACCCTGTTCAAAGGCCCCTAATACCATACCCCGTTCAAAGGCCCCTACTTCCATACCCCGTTCAAAGGCCCCTAATACCATACCCCGTTCAAAGGCCCCTACTACCATACCCCGTTCAAAGGCCCCTACTACCATACCCGTTCAAAGGCCCCTACTACCATACCCCGTTCAAAGGCCCCTACTTCCATACCCCGTTCAAAGGCCCCTAATACCATACCCCGTTCAAAGGCCCCTACTTCCATACCCCGTTCAAAGGCCCCTACTTCCATACCCCGTTCAAAGGCCCCTACTTCCATACCCCGTTCAAAGGCCCCTACTACCATACCCCGTTCAAAGGCCCCTAATTCCATACCCCGTTCAAAGGCCCCTACTTCCATACCCCGTTCAAAGGCCCCTACTACCATACCCCGTTCAAAGGCCCCTACTTCCAGACCCCATTCAAAGGCACTTACATGTCTTGTCTTCACCGTCTGAATGTCACACACACACAATCCATGTCTCAATTGTCCCAGGTCTTAAAAATCCTTCTATAACCTGTCTCCTCCCCTTCACCTCCACTGATTGAAGTGGATTTAACAAGTTACATCAATAAGGGATTATAGGTTTCACCTGGATTCACCTGGTCAGTCTGTCATGGAAAGAGCAGGTTCTCTGTTTCCTCATCCCTCTCCCTAAATCCCCAGCCCTTCTCCCTAAAACCCCAGCCCCTCTCCCTAAATCTCCAGCCCTTCTCCCTAAATCCCCAGCCCTTCTATGTGCGTGCGTGCGTGCATGCGTGCGTGTTTCAGTGTGTTAGCTGTCCACTCTGCTCTATTTTAGTAAATCGGTTTGCAGATCGATAGAAGGTGATTGATTTCCCCTGGTTATTCTTCAGCCAATCACACACCCACTGACTTAGCTGTGTGTGAATGTATGTGCGTGTGTCTCCAAGGGATGTGCCACTCAAAGTCAGTCCCACACACACACACACACACACTGGTTCATCATGTTTGCCTCTACTGTCTGTCTTTACATGACACTCTGTCTTCTCTTCCCGCTAAATATACAGTATGGTGTCTCTGTTCCCTTATATAAACTGTGTGGTGTCTCTGTTCCCTCATATAAACTGTGTGGTGTCTCTGTTCCCTCATATAAACTGTGTGGTGTCTCTGTTCCCTCATATAAACTGTGTGGTGTCTCTGTTCCCTCATATAAACTGTGTGGTGTCTCTGTTCCCTCATATAAACTGTGTGGTGTCTCTGTTCCCTCATATAAACTGTGTGGTGTCTCTGTTCCCTCATATAAACTGTGTGGTGTCTCTGTTCCCTCATATAAACTGTGTGGTGTCTCTGTTCCCTCATATAAACTGTGTGGTGTCTCTGTTCCCTCATATAAACTGTGTGGTGTCTCTGTTCCCTCATATAAACTGTGTGGTGTCTCTGTTCCCTCATATAAACTGTGTGGTGTCTCTGTTCCCTCATATAAACTGTGTGGTGTCTCTGTTCCCTCATATAAACTGTGTGGTGTCTCTGTTCCCTCATATAAACTGTGTGGTGTCTCTGTTCCCTCATATAAACTGTGTGGTGTCTCTGTTCCCTCATATAAACTGTGTGGTGTCTCTGTGTGGTGTCTCTGTTCCCTCATATAAACTGTGTGGTGTCTCTGTTCCCTCATATAAACTGTGTGGTGTCTCTGTTCCCTCATATAAACTGTGTGGTGTCTCTGTTCCCTCATATAAACTGTGTGGTGTCTCTGTTCCCTCATATAAACTGTGTGGTGTCTCTGTTCCCTCATATAAACTGTGTGGTGTCTCTGTTCCCTCATATAAACTGTGTGGTGTCTCTGTTCCCTCATATAAACTGTGTGGTGTCTCTGTTCCCTCATATAAACTGTGTGGTGTCTCTGTTCCCTCATATAAACTGTGTGGTGTCTCTGTTCCCTCATATAAACTGTGTGGTGTCTCTGTTCCCTCATATAAACTGTGTGGTGTCTCTGTTCCCTCATATAAACTGTGTGGTGTCTCTGTTCCCTCATATAAACAGTGTGGTGTCTCTGTCATATAAACTGTGTGGTGTCTCTGTTCCCTCATATAAACTGTGTGGTGTCTCTGTTCCCTCATATAAACTGTGTGGTGTCTCTGTTCCCTCATATAAACTGTGTGGTGTCTCTGTTCCCTCATATAAACTGTGTGGTGTCTCTGTTCCCTCATATAAACTGTGTGGTGTCTCTGTTCCCTCATATAAACTGTGTGGTGTCTCTGTTCCCTCATATAAACTGTGTGGTGTCTCTGTTCCCTCATATAAACTGTGTGGTGTCTCTGTTCCCTCATATAAACTGTGTGGTGTCTCTGTTCCCTCATATAAACTGTGTGGTGTCTCTGTCATATAAACTGTTCCCTCATATAAACTGTGTGGTGTCTCTGTTCCCTCATATAAACTGTGTGGTGTCTCTGTTCCCTCATATAAACTGTGTGGTGTCTCTGTTCCCTCATATAAACTGTGTGGTGTCTCTGTTCCCTCATATAAACTGTGTGGTGTCTCTGTTCCCTCATATAAACTGTGTGGTGTCTCTGTTCCCTCATATAAACTGTGTGGTGTCTCTGTTCCCTCATATAAACTGTGTGGTGTCTCTGTTCCCTCATATAAACTGTGTGGTGTCTCTGTTCCCTCATATAAACTGTGTGGTGTCTCTGTTCCCTCATATAAACTGTGTGGTGTCTCTGTTCCCTCATATAAACTGTGTGGTGTCTCTGTTCCCTCATATAAACTGTGTGGTGTCTCTGTTCCCTCATATAAACTGTGTGGTGTCTCTGTTCCCTCATATAAACTGTGTGGTGTGTCATATAAACTGTGTGGTGTCTCTGTTCCCTCATATAAACTGTGTGGTGTCTCTGTTCCCTCATATAAACTGTGTGGTGTCTCTGTTCCCTCATATAAACTGTGTGGTGTCTCTGTTCCCTCATATAAACTGTGTGGTGTCTCTGTTCCCTCATATAAACTGTGTGGTGTCTCTGTTCCCTCATATAAACTGTGTGGTGTCTCTGTTCCCTCATATAAACTGTGTGGTGTCTCTGTTCCCTCATATAAACTGTGTGGTGTCTCTGTTCCCTCATATAAACTGTGTGGTGTCTCTGTTCCCTCATATAAACTGTGTGGTGTCTCTGTTCCCTCATATAAACTGTGTGGTGTCTCTGTTCCCTCATATAAACTGTGTGGTGTCTCTGTTCCCTCATATAAACTGTGTGGTGTCTCTGTTCCCTCATATAAACTGTGTGGTGTCTCTGTTCCCTCATATAAACTGTGTGGTGTCTCTGTTCCCTCATATAAACTGTGTGGTGTCTCTGTTCCCTCATATAAACTGTGTGGTGTCTCTGTTCCCTCATATAAACTGTGTGGTGTCTCTGTTCCCTCATATAAACTGTGTGGTGTCTCTGTTCCCTCATATAAACTGTGTGGTGTCTCTGTTCCCTCATATAAACAGTGTGGTGTCTCTGTTCCCTCATATAAACTGTGTGGTGTCTCTGTTCCCTCATATAAACTGTGTGGTGTCTCTGTTCCCTCATATAAACTGTGTGGTGTCATATAAACTGTCTTGTTCCCTCATATAAACTGTGTGGTGTCTCTGTTCCCTCATATAAACTGTGTGGTGTCTCTGTTCCCTCATATAAACTGTGTGGTGTCTCTGTTCCCTCATATAAACTGTGTGGTGTCTCTGTTCCCTCATATAAACTGTGTGGTGTCTCTGTTCCCTCATATAAACTGTGTGGTGTCTCTGTTCCCTCATATAAACTGTATGGTGTCTCTGTTCCCTCATATAAACTGTGTGGTGTCTCTGTTCCCTCATATAAACTGTGTGGTGTCTCTGTTCCCTCATATAAACTGTGTGGTGTCTCTGTTCCCTCATATAAACTGTGTGGTGTCTCTGTTCCCTCATATAAACTGTGTGGTGTCTCTGTTCCCTCATATAAACTGTGTGGTGTCTCTGTTCCCTCATATAAACTGTGTGGTGTCTCTGTTCCCTCATATAAACTGTGTGGTGTCTCTGTTCCCTCATATAAACTGTGTGGTGTCTCTGTTCCCTCATATAAACTGTGTGGTGTCTCTGTTCCCTCATATAAACTGTGTGGTGTCTCTGTTCCCTCATATAAACTGTGTGGTGTCTCTGTTCCCTCATATAAACTGTGTGGTGTCTCTGTTCCCTCATATAAACTGTATGGTGTCTCTGTTCCCTCATATAAACTGTGTGGTGTCTCTGTTCCCTCATATAAACTGTGTGGTGTCTCTGTTCCCTCATATAAACTGTGTGGTGTCTCTGTTCCCTCATATAAACTGTGTGGTGTCTCTGTTCCCTCATATAAACTGTGTGGTGTCTCTGTTCCCTCATATAAACTGTGTGGTGTCTCTGTGTGGTGTCTCTGTTCCCTCATATAAACTGTGTGGTGTCTCTGTTCCCTCATATAAACTGTGTGGTGTCTCTGTTCCCTCATATAAACTGTGTGGTGTCTCTGTTCCCTCATATAAACTGTGTGGTGTCTCTGTTCCCTCATATAAACTGTGTGGTGTCTCTGTTCCCTCATATAAACTGTGTGGTGTCTCTGTTCCCTCATATAAACTGTGTGGTGTCTCTGTTCCCTCATATAAACTGTGTGGTGTCTCTGTTCCCTCATATAAACTGTGTGGTGTCTCTGTTCCCTCATATAAACTGTGTGGTGTCTCTGTTCCCTCATATAAACTGTGTGGTGTCTCTGTTCCCTCATATAAACTGTGTGGTGTCTCTGTTCCCTCATATAAACTGTGTGGTGTCTCTGTTCCCTCATATAAACTGTGTGGTGTCTCTGTTCCCTCATATAAACTGTGTGGTGTCTCTGTTCCCTCATATAAACTGTGTGGTGTCTCTGTTCCCTCATATAAACTGTGTGGTGTCTCTGTTCCCTCATATAAACTGTGTGGTGTCTCTGTTCCCTCATATAAACTGTGTGGTGTCTCTGTTCCCTCATATAAACTGTGTGGTGTCTCTGTTTCCTCATATAAACTGTGTGGTGTCTCTGTTTCCTCATATAAACTGTGTGGTGTCTCTGTTCCCTCATATAAACGGTGTGGTGTCTCTGTTCCCTCATATAAACTGTGTGGTGTCTCTGTTCCCTCATATAAACAGTGTGGTGTCTCTGTTCCCTCATATAAACTGTGTGGTGTGGTGTCATAAAGGATTATGCTGTTTCTGTGTGTAACTCATGTTGTTTCTGTTTCCTCACAGGATGCTTTACTGAGGCTGGCAGGAGTTGTTGACGTGCGCTCACTCCGAGATGCTCTCAGAGAGACCGCACAGGGGCTACTGCCCAGCGTGGTACGTACACACAGGCCTGCTGGGTAGTGTTATTTTTTGGGAGGGGTCAAGCAGCCATTCCTCAGAACTGCACCACTGGATTGGCATTTATATATAGGTGTGTATGTTCAGCATGAGTGACAGGGGCAGAGCTTGTGTCAGAGGGGCGTGGCTTTCTCCAGGGGCCCTTCTGACCAATGAATGAAACGGAATGAATAGCTGACATGGCCTATCATCAGCACTCATTAGTCATCATCTCTAGGGATGTTAACGGTTAACCATACATTTTCCAAGTCATGCTTATTGATCTGTAGGTTAATTTGTGTAGTTAAATTGTGGATTTTGGTTAGTTTGTCACGTAGACCTGTTTTAGGCTATTTATCACACCGCATACAGAGCCTAGTTTGAGTGGAATATCCAACAACCTCTCATTTCATGCATGTTTCTCAAGACTTCCTCATGCCATTGAGCCCAGCATTTCTCTCCTGTTCTGTTGGTTATCATATCAACTTTATTTGGTTGTTCAGAAGCCAAAGGCCAAATCCCTAGTCATATTCACCACCCATTCTAGTTGTTGCATCTTCACATTCCAATTAGATTGTCACCTCTGTCACATGAAACAGCGAGCATCATTTGCGCTTTAGAACAAACTTTTGCCGCTAATTGGATTTTAGGTC
>NC_088224.1:85069954-85089954 GCF_036934945.1 Oncorhynchus masou masou
TGGGTGTTCTAATGTCCCCCCTCTGTGTTTCTCAGGGATATGGTGGGTCAGTTGAAGAGGTGTGTGTGTGCCGGTCTACCTCCCTCAGAGATGCACGAGAAACACAGGAGCAGCCTTGCAGCACCCCTCCCACCCCACAGACGAGGTCTGTCTCTCTGTCTGTGTGTCGGTGTGTCTGTTTGTCCTGTTGTCTGTGTGTCTGTGTGCTTACGTTTGTGCGTGTAAGCTTTCACACTGTCAAGCAGTGAGGCTGGTTGGGGATGAGCAGAGAAGGAGGGTGTGGAGGTGTCAGAGGAGGGTGTGGAGGTGTCAGAGGAGGGTGTGGAGGTGTCAGAGGAGGGTGTGGAGGTGTCAGAGGAGGGTGTGGGGGTGTCAGAGGAGGAGGAGGAGGAGGAGGGTGTGGAGTTGTCAGAGGGAGAGGAGGGTGTGGAGGTGTCAGATGAGGAGGAGGGTGTGGAGGTATCAGAGGAGGAGGAGTTGTCAGAGGGAGAGGAGGGTGTGGAGGTGTCAGATGAGGAGGAGGGTGTGGAGGTATCAGAGGAGGAGGAGGGTGTGGAGGTGTCAGAGGAAGAAGAAGGTGTGGAGGTGTCAGAGGAAGAAAGGATGAAGAGAAAATAGGGAACAAGAGATGATTACGGAGGGAGCTGTGGAACAGCATGGGAGCAAGAGAGAGGGAATGTTCGAGAGAGAGAGCGAGAGAGGGTGGGGGGGTAAGGAGAGGGAGATGAAAATGGACCAGCAGAGAGAGGAAGGCTCAAATGAAACCACAGAATCTAATGTTACATTAGATCTCACTCTCTCTCTCTCTCTCTCTCTCTCTCTCTCTCTCTCTCTCTCTCTCTCGCGCGCTCTCGCTCTCTCTCTCTCTCTCTCTATCTCTCTCTCTCGCGCGCTCTCTCTCTCTCTATCTCTCTCTCTCGCGCGCTCTCTCTCTCGCTCTCTCTCGCTCTCTATCTCTCTCTCTCGCGCTCTCTCTCTCTCTCTCTCTCTCTCACTCTCTATCTCTCTCTCTCGCTCTCTCTCGCTCTCAGCTGTGGTAATTCCTCTCCTGGACCAGGAACAAGGAGTTGTCATCTCAGTCTTACTGGTGAGTGCCACACACAAACCCAGACCGACATATTGTGGCGGAGCTGGTCTGAAGATCTAAAGCATCACAATCATCGGCCAATTTCTACTCATTCCTCCTCTCACTATCAATATATCATTTTCTCTTTCCCCCCATCTCTTTCTCTCTGAGGCTTCATTAGTCATTGTGTTGGCCTCTAGGGGTCTCTGCTCTACTCCCTTGTCACAAATCCCCCTAGGGGTCAGGGGTTAGGGTTCAGCAGGCTGCATTCCCAGCGGTCCCAGGTCACACACACATGTACGCGCGCACACACACACACACACACACACACACACACACACACACACACACACACACACACACACACACACACAGCGCCAGAGTCCCAGTTCTGTGTGTGTTTGTCATTGGGATGTGGGTCCGTGGCTGACATGAGGACTATGTGACAGACAAACACATTATGGACCTGAAACACTATTCACTTCTATATACACTATATCTACCTACGTCACACATTATACACTCTATATGTTCCCTTTTTGGAGCGTGTTTGATTCATGTAGTGCTCTCGTTTCTGGAACTATAATAAAAATAATCTGCTGTCCTGTATCTGACTTCGCCTCCAATTCACCATTGAGTGTGTGTGTGTGTGTGTGTGTGTGTGTGTGTGTGTGTGTGTGTGTGTGTGTGTGTGTGTGTGTGTGTGTGTGTGTGTGTGTGTGTGTGTGTGTGTGTGTGTGTGTGTGTGTTGCGATCGACATCACCGGCTCTCTAGCCATCGCCGCTCCATTTCTCATGTATCCATTTGTCTGGTCTTGTTTCCATACACACCTGCTTTTCATGTATCCATTTGTCTGGTCTTGTTTCCATACACACCTGTTTTTCATGTATCCATTTGTCTGGTCTTGTTTCCATACACACCTGCTTTTCATGTATCCATTTGTCTGGTCTTGTTTCCATACACACCTGCTTTTCATGTATCCATTTGTCTGGTCTTGTTTCCATACACACCTTCTTTTCATTTCCCCAATGAAGCTACTTGTATTTAACCCTCTGTTTCCCATCATGTGTTGTGTGTAGTTGTTTTCATGTTAGGTGGTGTTAGTTTACGCGCTCTACTTTTATGTTCCCTTTTTGGAGCGTGTTTGATTCATGTAGTGCTCTCGTTTCTGGAACTATAATAAAAATAATCTGCTGTCCTGCATCTGACTTCGCCTCCAATTCACCATTGAGTGTGTGTGTGTGTGTGTGTGTGTGTGTGTGTGTGTGTGTGTGTGTGTGTGTGTGTGTGTGTGTGTGTGTGTGTGTGTGTGTGTGTGTGTGTGTGTGTGTGTGTGTGTGTGTGTGTGTGTGTGTGTGTGTGTGTGTGTGTGTGGCCGAGGAGCTAACTTTTAAGTGGTAGTTCATCTTTGAACAGCTAAAAGTCTGGTGGATACACACAGTTGTGTCACGTGTCTCTAACATGCAATGCTCTGCTCTGTCATAGGTGGGCTGTAAACCGCTGAGTGATCAAGACGAACAACACCTCAACACTCTGGAGAAACATGTAAGAAACACACCCACAGAATAATACCCACAGAGACACCCACAGAATAATGCCCACAGAATAATACCCACAGAGACACCCACAGAATAATACCCACAGAGACACCCACAGAATAATACCCACAGAATAATACCCACAGAGACACCCACAGAATAATACCCACAGAGACACCCACAGAATAATACCCACAGAGACACCCACAGAATAATACCCACAGAGACACCCACAGAATAATACCCACAGAGACACCCACAGAATAATACCCACAGAGACACCCACAGAGACACCCACAGAATAATACCCACAGAGACACCCACAGAATAATACCCACAGAGACACCCACAGAGACACCCACAGAATAATACCCACAGAGACACCCACAGAATAATACCCACAGAGACACCCACAGAATAATACCCACAGAGACACCCACAGAATAATACCCACAGAGACACCCACAGAGACACCCACAGAATAATACCCACAGAGACACCCACAGAGACACCCACAGAATAATACCCACAGAGACACCCACTGAATAACCCACAAAATAATACCCACAGAGACACCCACAGAATAACCCACAGAATAATACCCACAGAGACACCCACAGAATAACCCACAAAATAATAACCACAGAGACACCCACAGAATAATACCCACAGAGACACCCACTGAATAACCCACAAAATAATACCCACAGAATAACCCACAGAATAATACCCACATAGACACACACAGAATAATACCCACAGAGACACCCACAGAATAATACCCACAGAGACACCCACTGAATAATACCCACAAAGACACCCACAGAGACAACCGCAGAGACACACCCACAGAGACATCCACACAGAGACATCCACACAGAGACATCCACACAGAGACACACCCACAGAGACACACCCACAGAGACATCCACACAGAGACACACCCACAGAGACATCCACACAGAGACACACCCACAGAGACATCCACACAGAGACACACCCACAGAGATATTCCCACAGAGACACACCCACAGAGATATACCCACAGAGACACACCCACAGAGTAATCCACACAGAATAATACCCACAGAGACACCCACAGAATAATACCCACATAGAACCCCACAGAATAATACCCACATAGACACCCACTGAATAATACCCACAAAGACACCCACAGAGACACCCACAGAGACATACACACACGGTCTATGAAGCAGTGTGGTTAGTTCAGAGACAGTAAGTCTATTGGTGTACTGTAAAGCCACTGACAGAGTTTCCCATTGACTTGGTCTGTTTTATTGGTCTGTTTTATTGGTCTGTTTTATTGGTCTGTTTTATTAGTCTGTTTTATTGGTCTGTTTTATTGGTCCGTTTTATTGGTCCGTTTTATTGGTCTGTTTTATTGGTCCGTTTTATTGGTCTGTTTTATTGGTCTGTTTTATTGGTCTGTTTTATTGGTCCGTTTTATTGGTCCGTTTTATTGGTCCGTTTTACTGGTCCGTTTTACTGGTCCGTTTTACTGGTCCGTTTTATTGGTCCGTTTTATTGGTCTGTTTTATTGGTCTGTTTTATTGGTCCGTTTTATTGGTCCATTTTATTTGTCCGTTTTATTGGTCTGTTTTATTGGCCTGTTTTATTGGTCCGTTTCATTGGTCTGTTTTATTGGTCTGTTTTATTGGTCTGTTTTATTGGTCTGTTTTATAACTGTGTAGTAATAGGATGGATTTTAGGGCTCCAGTCCCCTAACGCATCTGTCTGTGTGTGTGTGTGTGTGTGTGTGTGTGTGTGTGTGTGTGTGTGTGTGTGTGTGTGTGTGTGTGTGTGTGTGTGTGTGTGTGCGTGTGCGCGTGTGTGTGTGTGTGTGCGTGCGTGCGTGCGTGTGTAGGCAGCTGTAGCGTGTAGGAGGGTACGAACCCTGCAGTTGGCCAATCAGAAGTCTCTCGTCAGCCTGTCACCGATCCAGCCCCACAATGCACTGCTCCGGCCCGACCCCACAGACTACTGTGACCTGGACCGCAAGATTCTACAGCTGTGTGGTACACACACACACACACACACACACACACACACACACACACACACACACACACACACACACACACGCTTCTCTCTTGGGTCATATAACAGTAGTGCAGAAGAACGGTATGAATAAAAGTCTATGAATTTAGATTGGATGCATCTGTCAAAAGAGGGATGAGTCTGTGAATAACAACAGGAGTGTGAAAACAGGGTAAATACTGTCTTTTCCAGCTTTGATAAAACGCTGCCTAGAAACTCATGCATAATAAAACTGACGAGCTGTTGCCAAAGATAACTGCTGTATATACTGTATATATACATATATATATAGTATATACACAGTGTGGCAAAAAAGTATTTAGTCAGCCACCAATTGTGCAAGTTCTCCCACTTAAAAAGATGAGAGAGGCCTGTGATTTTTATCATAGGTACACTTCTAAAACAAAAATCCGGAAAATCAAATTGTATGATTTTTAAGTAATTCATTTGCATTTTATTGCATGACATAAGTATTTGATCACCTACCAACCAGTAAGAATTTCGGCTCTCACAGACCTATTAGTTTTTCTTTAAGAAGCCCTCCTGTTCTCCACTCATTACCTGTATTAACTGCCCCTGTTTGAACTTGTTACCTGTATAAAAGACACCTGTCCACACACTCAATCAAACAGACTCCAACCTCTCCACAATGGCCAAGACCAGAGAGCACAAGGCTGGGATGGGCTACAGGACAATAGGCAAGCAGCTTGGTGAGAAGGCAACAACTGTTGGCGCAATTATTAGAAAATGGAAGAAGTTCAAGATGACGGTCAATCACCCTCGGTCTGGGGCTCCATGCAAGATCTCACCTCGTGGGGCATCAATGATCACGAGGAAGGTGAGGGATCAGTCCAGAACGACACGGCAGGACCTGGTCAATGACCTGAAGAGAGCTGGGACCACAGTCTCAAAGAAAACCATTAGTAACACACTACGCCGTCATGGATTAAAATCTTGCAGCGCACACAAGGTCCCCCTGCTCAAGCCAGCGCATGTCCAGGCCCATCTGAAGTTTGCCAATGACCATCTGGAGGATCCAGAGGAGGAATGGGAGAAGGTCATGTGGTCTGATGAGACAAAAATAGTGCTTTTTGGTCTAAACTCCACTCGCCGTGTTTGGAGGAAGACGAAGGATGAGTACAACCCCAAGAACACCATTCCAACCGTGAAGCATGGAGGTGGAAACATCATTCTTTGGGGATGCTTTTCTGCAAAGGGGACAGGACGACTGCACCATATTGAGGGGAGGATGGATGGGGCCATGTTTCGCGAGATCTTGGCCAACAACCTCCTTCCCTCAGTAAGAGCATTGAAGATGGGTTGTGGGTGGGTCTTCCAGCATGACAACGACCCGAAACACACAGCCAGGGCAACTAAAGAGTGGCTCCGTAAGAAGAATCTCAAGTTCCTGAGTGACCTAGCTAGTCTACAGACCTGAACCCAATATAAAATCTTTGGAGGGAGCTGAAAGTCCGAATTGCCCAGTGACAGCCCTGAAACCTGAAGGATCTGGAGAAGGTCTTTATGGAGGAGTGGGCCAAAATCCCTGCTACAGTTTGTGCAAACCTGGTCAAAAACTACAGGAAACTTATGATCTCTGTAATTGCAAACAAAGGTTTTTGTACCAAATATTAGGTTCTGCTTTTCTGATGTATCAAATACTTATGTTATGCAATAAAATGCAAATGAATTACTTAAAAATCAATGTGATTTTCTGGATTTTTAGATTCCGTCTCTCACAGGTGAAGTGTACCTATGATAAAAGTTACAGACCTCTACATGCTTTGTAACTAGGAAAACCTGCAAAATCGGCAGTGTATCAAATACTTGTTCTCCCCACTGTATATACATACAGTTAAAGTTGGAAGTTTACATACACTTAGGTTGGAGTCATTAAAACTCATTTTTCAACCACTCCACAAATTTCTTGTTAACAAACTATAGTTTTGACAAGTTGGTTAGGACGTCTACTTTGTTCATGACACAAGCCATTTTTCCAACAATTGCTTACAGTCACTTATAATTCACTGTATCACAGTTCCAGTGGGTCAGACGTTAACATACACTAAGTTGACTGTGCCTTTAAACAGCTTGGGAAATTGCAGAAAATTATGTCATGGCTTTAGAAGCTTCTGATAGGCTAGTTTACATACTTTGAATCAATTTGAGGTGTTCCTGTGGATGTATTTCAAGGCCTACCTTCAAACTAAGTGCCTCTTTGCTTGACATCATGGTAAAATCAAAAGAAATCAGCCAAAAAATGTGTAAACCTCCACAAGTCTGGTTCATCCTTGGGAGCAATTTCCAAACACCTGAAGGTACCACGTTCACCTGTACAAACAATAGTACGCAAGTATAAAAACAATGAGACCACGCAGGCGTCATACCGCTCAGGAAGGAGACACGTTCTGTCACCTAGAGATGAACGTACTTTGGTGTGAAAAGTGCAAATCAATCCCAGAACAACAGCAAAGGACCTTGTGAAGATGCTGGAGGAAACAGGTACAGAAGTATCTGTATCCACAGTAAAACAAGTCCTATATCGACATAGCCTGAAAGGTCGCTCAGCAAGGAAGAAGCAACTGCTCCGAAACCGTCATGAAAAAGACAGACTACGGTTTTCAACTGCACATGGGGACAAAGATCATACTTTTTGGAGAAATGTCCTCTGGTCTGATGAAACAAAAATAGCATTGTTTGGCCATAATGACCATCGTCATGGAAAAACACCATCCCAACCGTGAAGCACGGGGGTGGCAGCATCATGTTGTGGGGGTGCTTTGCTGCAGGAGGGACTGGTGCACTTCACAGTATAGATGGCATTATGAGGAGGAAAATGATGTGGATACATTGAAGCAACTTCTCAAGTCATCAGTCAGGAAGTTAAAGCTTTGTCACAAATGGGTCTTCCAAATGGACAATGACCCCAAGAATACTTCCAAAGTTGTGACAAAATGGCTTAAGGACAACAAAGTCAAGGTATTGGAGTGGCTATCACAAAGCCCTGACCGCAATCCCAAAGTAAATGTGTGGTTAGAACTGAAAAAGCATGTGCGAGAAAGGCCTACAAACCTGACTCAGTTACACCAGCTCTGTCAGGAGAAATGGGCCAAAATTCACCCAACTTATTGTGGGAAGCTTGTGTAAGGCTACCTGAAATAATTGACCCAAGTTAAACAATTTAAAGGCAATGCTACCAAATACTAATTGTGTATATGTAAACTTCTGACCCACTGGGAATGTGATGAAATAAATAAAAGCTGAAATAAATAATTCTCTCTACTATTGTTCTGACATGTCACATTCTTAAAACAAAGTGGTGATCCTAACTGACCTAAGACATGGAATTTGCGGTGGAGCGCACAGTGGAATTTACAAGGATTAAATGTCAGGAATTGTGAAAACTGAGTTTAAATGTATTTGGCTAAGGTGTTAGTAAACTTCCGACTTCAATCGTATATACTGTATATATATATATACACACACACACGCACACGCACGCATGCGCACGCACGCACGCAAACACACACACACACACACACACACACACACACACACACACACACACACCCTCCCTCTATTGCTCTCTTTTCCTTCTTCCCTCATTCCACTTCTCCTCTCCATCAGTGGTCAGGACCACACAGCATCATCCTCTTCCTCTCCTTCTCTTCTCTGTCTTGTCTTTATTTTTAGTCTCAGGATTCTAACCCTCTGTCTCTTCTGTCCAACCCTAACCCTCCCTGGTTGCTTCTCTGTCCCACTTCATTCATTCTTTCCTTTCTTCCTTGCTTTATTACACATTTCCTCTCATCATTCTTCATTTAAAAAAAATCTGTAACCCCCTCTGTCTCTCTCTCTCTCTCTCTGACTCTCTCTCGCCTTCTGTCTCTCTCTCTGACTCTCTCTCGCCTTCTGTCTCTCTCTCTGACTCTCTCTCGCCTTCTGTCTCTCTCTCTGTCTCTCTCTGACTCTCTCTCTCCTTCTGTCTCTCTCTCTGTCTCTCTCTGACTCTCTCTCTGTCTCTCTCTCTCTCTCTCTCCTTCTGTTTCTTCTGTTTCTCTCTGTCTCTCTCTCTGTCTCTCTCTCTATCTCTATCTGACTCTCTCGCCTTCTGTCTCTCTCTTTGTCTCTTTCTCTCGCCTTCTCTCTCTCTCTGACTCTCTCTGTCTCTCTCTTACTCTCTCTCTGTCTCTCTCTTACTCTCTCTCGCCTTCTGTCTCTCTCTGACTCTCTCTCTGTCTCTCTCTGTCTCCCTCTGACTCTCTCTCACCTTATGTCTCTCTGTCTCTGTCTCTCTCTGACTCTCTCACCTTCTGTCTCTCTCTCTGTCTCTCTGTCTCTCTCTCTCTGTCTCTCTCTTACTCTCTCTCTGCCTCTCTCTTACTCTCTCTCGCCTTCTGTCTCTCTCTCTGACTCTCTCTCGCCTTCTGTCTCTCTCTCTCTCTCTCTCTGTCTCTGAGTCTCTCTCGCCTTCTCTCTCTCTGACTCGCTTTCTCTGTCTCTCTCTCTCTGTCTCTCTCTGACTCGCTCTTTCCTTCTGTCTCTCTCTCTGTCTCTCTCTGACTCTCTCTCTGTCTCTCTATCTCTCTGTCTCTCCCTGACTCTCTCTCGCCTTCTGTCTCTCTCTCTGTCTCTTTCTCTCACCTTCTGACTCTCTCTCTGTCTCTCTCTCTGACTCTCTCTCTCTCTGTCTCTCTCTTACTCTCTCTCGCTTTCTGTCTCTCTCTCTCTCTGACTCTCTGTCTCTGTCTCTCTCTCTCTCTTTGACTCTCTCTCACCTTCTGTCTCTCTCTCTCTCTCTCTCTCTCTCTCTCTCTCTCTCTCTCTCTCTCAGGTGAGCTGTATGACCTTGATGCAACTACTCTTCAGCTCAAAGTAATCAAATATGTAAGTACTGTAGATGTCATACCTATCCCTGTACACATGAAGACACACACACTATCCTTTCGTCTTCCACTCTATTCCAAACATATACAATTTTGTCGACTATTTGGTTTTTACAAATAACCATTAAACTCAAATTAAATAAAGTAATTGTTTTGACCTGTGCTTTTAAACATACTCAGATATTTAGAGAAATTGCCGATGTCCGAATACCCGTAGTTGCGTTCTAAATTGTAGACATTTGAGTATGTGAAAAAATAAAGTTTTAGGTGAATTTTCAAAAATTGAGTATGCTATAATAAATGCCAGGATGTCATACTCATTTTGAATGAGTAGTGGGCAACACAATGGAATGAGTTGCCCACTATTGAGGAAGAGAAGTGTATTTCCAGACACACGTTTGTCTGACAACAGCTGATAATCAGCTGAGGGGAAACACGCTGTACCAAAATTAACAAATGCCGGGAATCAACGCAAATATGAAATATATATGGATATTATATTAAACTTTTATTTAACCAGGAAAATACCCTTGAGGTTGGAAACCAATTTTTAGAGGGGGGCCTGGCAAGAAGTCAGCGTGTACACACAACACAAGCACACAATACATTAAAAACAATCACAGTTACACATTAGATGAGTCATTATCAGTAGGCTGAGACTAGTATGCTGTTATTAATTGCTTGGTGCAGTACACTCTAAATAGTATGTAGTACTATTATAACAGGGAATGCAGTTTAAATAAGTAGTAGGCTAGCTAGATTTCAGACATGGTAAAGGCTGTTTGAAGACGAGGACCAAGGTGCAGCGCGGTATGTGTTCATGATTCTTTAATAGAACTGAACACTAGAACAAAAAACAACAACGCGGAACAAACTAAACAGTTCTGTCTGGTGTAGACACACAAAACAGAAAATAACTACCCACAAACACCAGGTGGGAAAAGGCTACCTAAGTATGGTTCTCAATCAGAGACAACGATAGACAGCTGCCTCTGATTTAGAACCACACCCGGCCAAACACAGAAATAGAAAACAGGACGCCCACCCCAAATCACGCCCTGATCAAACCAAAATAGAGACATAAAAGGATCTCTAAGGTGTCAGGGTGTGACACATGGACAGTATTTTACATGCCAGATACTCAAATACACATGTACAGTATTTGAACCCAGGTCTGATAGGACCCCCCCCCCCCCCCCCCATGGAACTCTATTCCACATCAGGTAACAGTAGAATCAGTTTGATGTAAGCAGTAGAATTAGATTTAAAAAGCAGGTAAAAATACACCTTATAGAACAGCAGGGACTGTGATGTAACACAAACACTGGCGCAGACACATGCACACACACGATACACACACGTACACATGGATTTGGTGTTGTAGATATGTGTTAGTGGAGTATGGGCCTGAGGGCACACCACCTAATGTATTGTGAATTCTATAATGAATGTTTTGTAATGTTTTTAAAATTGTATAACTGCCTTCATTTTGCCAGACCCCAGGAAGAGTAGCTAGATAAATAAATACATAAAATTAACATGGGGATCCATAATAAATACAAATTCACACACACACACACACACACTGACACACATACACTGACACACACACACTGACACACACACACACACACATAGACACACACACACACACTGACACACACACACTGACACACACACACTGACACACACACACACACACTGACACACACACACACTGACACACACACACTGACACACACACTGACACACACAAACACACACACACACACTGACACACACACACTGACACACACACACACACACTGACACACACACACACACACACTGACACACACACACACACACTGACACACACACTGACACACACACACACTGACAGACACACACACACACTGACACACACATGCACACACACTGACACACACACACACACACACTGACACTCACACACACTGACACACACACACACACAGTTTGCTGCGTATGCTTTATGACTGTGCTCCTGTGTGTGTGCAGGGTTGGAGTGTGATCAGCAGAGTTGCGTGTGTGCAGAGTTGTGTGTGTAGATGTGTCAGCAGAGTTAGAGGGATTGGACCTGTTATATCTCTTAGTGGAAAGAGTGAGATAGATGTGATCAGCAGAGTTAGAGAGATGTGGACAGCAGAGTTAGAGAGATGTGGACAGCAGAGTTGGAGAGATGTGGACAGTAGAGTTAGAGAGATGTGGACAGCAGAGTTAGAGAGATGTGGACAGCAGAGTTAGAGAGATGTGGACAGCAGAGTTGGAGAGATGTGGACAGCAGAGTTAGATAGATGTGGACAGCAGAGTTAGAGAGATGTGGACAGCAGAGTTAGAGGGATGTGGACAGCAGGGTTGGAGATGTGATCAGCAGAGTTAGAGAGATGTGATTAGCAGAGTTAGAGAGATGTGATCAGCAGGGTTATAGATGTGATCAGCAGAGTTAGAGGGATGTGGACAGCAGGGTTAGAGGGATGTGATCAGTAGGGTTAGAGATGTGGACAGCAGAGTTGGAGATTAAGAGATGATGGACAGACAGAAATATTAGTTATTGAATAGATAAGATGTAATGATTGATGAGATAATGTTAGTCATGTATTGATGAGATAATGATCATGTATTGATGAGGGTTAGAGATGATGGACAGCAGGGTTATTGATGAGATGTGGACAGTCAGATGTATTGATGAGATAATGGGATGTGATCAGTCAGTATTGATGAGATAATGTATATATTATTAGTCATGATGATGATCATGTATATATTAGAGTTGATGAGATGTGATTAGCATGATTGATGAGATAGAGATATTGATGATATCATGTATATATTATTGGTAATGTATTGATCAAATCAAATCACATCAAATTTTATTTGTCACATACACATGGTTAGCAGATGTTAATGCGAGTGTAGCGAAATGCTTGTATACATATATGATGATATCATGTATATATTATTAGTCATGTATTGATGAGATAATGTATATATTATTTGTCATGTATTGATGAGATAATGTGTATATATTATTAGTCATGTATTGATGAGATAATGTATATATTATTAGTCATGTATTGATGAGATAATGTATATATTATTAGTCATGTATTGATGAGATAATGTATATATTATTAGTCATGTATTGTATTGATGAGATAATGTATATGTTATTAATGATGAGATAATATATTATTAGTCATGTATTGATGAGATAATGTATATATTATTAGTCATGTATTGATGATGTATATATTATTAGTAATAGTGTATATATTATTGTCATGTATTGATGAGGTCATGTATATATTATTAGTCATGTATTGATGAGATAATGTGTATATATTATTAGTCATGTATTGATGAGATAGTGTATATATTATTAGTCATGTATTGATGAGGTCATGTATATATTAATAGTCATGCATTGATGAGATAATGTATATATTATTAGTCATGTATTGATGAGATAATGTATATATTATTAGTCATGTATTGATGAGATAATGTATATATTATTAGTCATGTATTGATGAGATCATGTATATATTATTAGTCATGTATTGATGAGATAATGTATATATTATTAGTCATGTATTGATGATATCATGTATATATTATTAGTCATGTATTGATGATATCATGTATATATTATTAGTCATGTATTGATGAGATAATGTATATATTATTACTCATGTATTGATGAGATAATGTATATATTATTACTCATGTACTGGTTATTTTGTCTCCTCAGTTGCAGCAGCAGACCCAGTCTCAGTGCTGCTGTCTGCTACTGGTGTCTGAGGACAACCAGCAGCTCTTCTGTCAGGTACGTCCTCATCTCAATGCGAGTCTCCCTGCTTTAATAAAGGTTCAATTAATAATACCTTATACCACGTGAGTCTGATAACAGGGTTTTCCTCCAATAGAGAGGGACGGAAGGAATCTCAGAACCTGTGTAAAGTCTGACCTCTCTTCTCCTCAGGTGGTTGGAGACAAAGTTCTGGAGGAGGAGATCAGCTTCCCTGTGAGTCCTGACCCCTAACCCCTAACCCCTGACTCATGTTTCTGCCCCTAAACGTTTCAGGAATTTGAGACTTTGATATGGGGAAATTAAGAGGCAAGAGGATAAATGATCATCTCTCCTTCCAGCTGATGTTTGGGCGCTTTGGGCAGGTAGTGGAGAAGAAGAGATCCATCACTCTTCAGGACGTCACTGCGGTGAGTGACCTTGATCCTAAACTGTGAAAAGCATCTCTCCACGTGGATCGAAGTGGATGCAGTCCAGCTAGATCCTAATAGTCTCTTTCTCTTTCTTTGCACACACACGTACACTACCGGTCAAACGTTTTAGAACACCTACTCAATCAAGGGTTTTTCTTTATTTTTACTATTTTATACATTGTAGACTAATAGTGAAGACATCAAAAATATGAAATAACACATGGAATCATGTAGAAACCAAAAGAGTGTTTAATAAATCAAAATATATTGTATATTTGAGATTCTTCAAAGTAGCCACCCTTTGCCTTGATGACTGCTTTGCACACTCTTGGCACTCTCTCAACCAGCTTCATGAGGTAGTCACCTGGAATGCATTTCAATTAACAGGTGTGTCTTGTTGAAAGTTAATTAGTGGAATTTCTTTCCTTATTAATACGTTTGAACTAATCCGTTGTGTTGTGTCAAGGTAGGGTGGTATACAGAAGATAGCCCTATCTGGTAAAAGACCAAGTCCATATTATGGCAAGAACAGCTCAAATAAGCAAAGCAAAACGACAGTCCATCATTATTCATTGCTGCCAATGACTGGAACGAACTACAAAAATCTCTGAAACTGGAAACACTTATCTCCCTCACTAGCTTTAAGCACCAACTGTCAGAGCAGCTCACAGATGACTGCACCTGTACATAGCCCACCTATAATTTAGCCCAAACAACTACCTCTTTCCCTACTGTATTTATTTTGCTCCTTTGCACCCCATTATTTTTATTTCTACTTTGCACATTCTTCCATTGCAAATCTACCATTCCAGTGTTTTACTTGCTATATTGTATTTACTTTGCCACAAGCCTTTTTTTGCCTTTACCTCCCTTATCTCACCTCATTTGCTCACAGCGTATATAGACTTGTTTCTACTGTATTATTGACTGTATGTTTGTTTTACTCCATGTGTAACTCTGTGTCAAAGTATGTGTCGAACTGCTTTGCTTTATCTTGGCCAGATCACAATTGTAAATGAGAACTTGTTCTCAACTGGCCTACCTGGTTAAATAAAGGTGTTCTCAACTGGCCTACCTGGTTAAATAAAGGTGTTCTCAACTGGCCTACCTGGTTAAATAAAGGTGTTCTCAACTGGCCTACCTGGTTAAATAAAGGTGTTCTCAACTGGCCTACCTGGTTAAATAAAGGTGTTCTCAACTGGCCTACCTGGCTGGTTAAATAAAGGTGTTCTCAACTGGCCTACCTGGCTGGTTAAATAAAGGTGTTCTCAACTGGCCTACCTGGTTAAATAAAGGTGTTCTCAACTGGCCTACCTGGTTAAATAAAGGTGTTCTCAACTGGCCTACCTGGTTAAATAAAGGTGAAATAAATCAAATAAAAATAAATCAAATTACTTGAAGACATGAAGGTCAGTCGATACGGAATATTTCAGGACTTTGAAAGTTTCTTCAAGTGCAGTCGCAAAAACCAACAAGCTCTATGATGAAACTGGCTCTCATGAGGACCGCCACCAGAATGAAGGTCATTGTCTGATTGTCTGTCTCTCTCTCTCTCTCTCTCTCTCTCTCTCTCTCTCTCTCTCTCTCTCTCCACCTGTCTCTCTCTCTCCACCTGTCTCTCTCCCTCTAGGAGGAACGTAGACAGCTATCCAGTATGCTTGGCAGTGAGGTGTCCTCTCTGCTATGTGTCCCTGTGGTCAGCAGAGCCACTGGCCAGGTGGTGGCACTAGCCTGCGCCTTCAACAAACAGGGAGGACAGAGGTGTGACACACACACACAAACATGAGAGTGCATTGTAATAGACCTCTGTGTTCCAGAGATAACAAGCCAGCTCCAGATGACCAAAGAGAACATGGTCGTCACCCCCAAGTGTGTGTGTGTGTGTGTGTGTGTGTGTGTGTGTGTGTGTGTGTGTGTGTGTGTGTGTGTGTGTGTGTGTGTGTGTGTGTGTGTGTGTGTGTGTGCGTGCGTGCGTGCGTGCGTGTGTGTCAGACGCTGCCCCATTAATCAATGTGTGTGTGTGTCTGTGTTCTCCGTAGAGCCCCTACAACATGAGCTTCAAACCTGCCCTGGATACACACACACACACACGTAACAGTGTAGCTTCCGTCCCTCTCCTCACCCCAACCTGAGCTCAAACCAGGGACCCTCTGCACACATCAACAACTGCCTCCCATAAAGCATCGCTACCCATCGCTCCACAAAAGGCACGGCCCTTGCAGAGCAAGGGGAACTACTACTTCAATGTCTCAGAGCGAGTGACGTCACCAATTGAAACGCTATTAGCCGCACCGCTAACTAGCTAGCCATTTCACACCGGTTACACACACACACACACACACACACACACACACACACACACACACACACACACACACACACACACACACAGTGTGACAGAGAGGGAGGTGAAGTATTGCTGACGACAGTGGTAATCCCAGTAAGCTCTCTGCTGACGTTTTGGCTCTTCCTCCCTCTCTGTCTGTCTCATATCTCTTCCTCTTCTGTCTCCCTTCCTCCCCTCGTCTTTCTCTCTTCCTCCCTCTCTGTCTGTCTCCCTTCCTCCCCTCGTCTGTCTCTCTTCCTCCCCTCGTCTTTCTCTCCCCTCTTCTGTCTCTCTTCCTCCACCATCTTCTGTCTAGACACCTTCCTCCCCTCGTCTTTCTCTCTTCCTCCCTCTCTGTCTGTCTCCCTTCCTCCCCTCGTCTGTCTCTCTTCCTCCCCTCGTCTTTCTCTCTTCCCTTCTCCCTGCCTCTTCCTCTCTTTTTCTACTCGTATTAAAGTGGATGAAGATTAAAGCCACTCATCTCCTCCTTTTAAAGAGATATTAACCTTAGACACACACATTCAAACACACGCACACACACACACACACACACACTCACACACATTAGTAAACTGTAGCAAATGTGTTTATCCTCTATTTCTGGTATTTCCGTCAAAACTCTCTCACATCCCACTCTCCATCTCATCCCTCTCTCCATCGCATCGCTCTCTCTCACCATCCCTCTCTCCATCTCATCCCTCTCTCCATCGCATCGCTCTCTCTCACCATCCCTCTCTCCATCTCATCCCTCTCTCCATCGCATCGCTCTCTCTCACCATCCCTCTCTCCATCTCATCCCTCTCTCCATCGCATCGCTCTCTCTCACCATCCCTCTCTCCATCTCATCCCTCTCTCCATCACATCGCTCTCTCTCACCATCCCTCTCTCCATCTCATCCCTCTCTCCATCGCATCTCCATCTCTCTCTCACCATCCCCTCTCTCCATCTCATCCCTCTCTCCATCGCATCGCTCTCTCTCACCATCCCTCTCTCCATCTCATCCCTCTCTCCATCGCATCGCTCTCTCTCACCATCCCTCTCTCCATCTCATCCCTCTCTCCATCTCACTATCCCTCTACATCTTATAGCTCTCTCTCAGCATCCCTCTCTCTCACCATCTGTCTCTCCATCTCATTGCTCTCTCTCACATCCCTCACTCTCACCATCCCTCTCTCACGGTTCCTCTCTCACCATCCCACTCTCACCATCCCACTCTCACCATCCCTCTCGCACCATGCCTCTCTCACCATCCCTCTCTCCATCTCATCGCTCTCTCTCACCATCCCTCTCTCTCTCCATACCTCTCTCTCCAACCTCCATCTCATCCCTCTCTCCATCTCATCGCTCTCTCTCACCATCCCTCTCTCTCTCCATACCTCTCTCTCCAACCTCTCTCTCATCTATCTCTCTCATCATCCCTCTCTCTCATCATCCCTCTCTCAAACATCCCTCTCATCCCTCACTCCCACCTCCCTGCCTCTTCTCCCTCGATGATGTTGGTGTGGTAAGGCTGGGCTAATAATTCACCTGCCTGGTGCTGAAATACTGATGCTTTCCTTGTCTCCCTGCTAGTTTATTGATTTGTTCATGTCACTGATTGGCTGGAGGGTTCATTCACCTTGTGTCCCAGGTCTGAATCAGTCCCTTGTTAGTAAGAGAGAATGGAGACAGTAAAAAAATCCAATAGCACCTAAATTCAACCTGTCATAATTGAGTCCATCCTTCATCCCTCCATCCCTCATTCCCTTCATCCCTCCATCCCTCATCCCCCTCCATCCCTCATTCCCTCCATCCCTCCATCCCTCATCCTCCTCCATCCCTCCATCCCTCATCTACCTCCATCCCTCCATCCCTTATCCCTCTCCATCCCTCCCTTCATCTACCTCCATCCCTCCATCCATCATCTACCTCCATCCCTCATCTACCCCCATCCCCCCATCCCTCCATCCCTCATCTATCTCCATCCCTCATCCCCCTCCATCCCTCCATCCCTCATCTACCTCCATCCCTCATCTCACCTCCATCCCTCATCTACCTCCATCCTTCATCCCCCTCCATCCCTCCATCCCTCATCCTCCTCCATCCCTCCATCCCTCATCTACCTCCATCCCTCATCCCCCTCCATCCCTCATCCCTCTCCATCCCTCATCTACCTCCATCCCTCCATCCATCATCTACCTCCATCTCTCCATCCCTCCATCCCTCATCTACCTCCATCCCTCATCTACCCCCATCCCTCCATCCCTCCATCCCTCATCTATCTCCATCCCTCATCCCCCTCCATCCCTCCATCCCTCATCTACCTCCATCCCTCATCTACCTCCATCCTTCATCCCCCTCCATCCCTCATCCCCCTCCATCCCTACCTCCATCCCCATCCATCCCTCCATCTACCTCCATCCCTCATCTACCTCCATCCTTCATCCCCCATCCCCATCCCTCCATCCCCATCCCTCCATCCCTCATCTCCATCCCTCCTCCATCCCTCCATCCCCCTCCATCCCTCCATCCCTCCATCTACCTCCATCCCTCCATCCCTCCCCTCCATCCCTCATCCCCCTCCATCCCTCCGTCCCTCATCTACCTCCGTCCCTCATCTACCTCCATCCCTCATCTACCTCCATCCCTCCATCCCTCATCTACCTCCATCCCTCCATCCCTCATTTCCTCCATCCCTCATTCCCTCCATTCCCCATCTACCTCCATCCCTCCATCCTTCATCTACCTCCATCCCCCTCCATCCCTCATCTACCTCCATCCCTCCACCTCCATCCCTCATTCCCTCCTTCCCTCCATCCCCCTCCATCCCTCCATCCTTCATCTACCTCCATCCCTCATCCCCCTCCATTCCTCATTCCCTCCATCCCTCATCTACCTCCATCCCTCTATCCCTCATTCCCTCCTTCCCTCCATCCCCCTCCATCCCTCCATCCCTTATCCCCCTCCATCCCTCATCTACCTCCATCCCTCCTTCCCTCCATCCCCCTCCATCCCTCATCTCCCTCCATCCCTCATCTACCTCCATCCCTCCATCCATCTTTCATCTCAGTTGTCATGACATAGCCCCCATGCTACTCCACTTTATTTCTCTCTCACTTTCCTCACTTTCCCCTCGACATAACAATTATTTATTTTTTTCAATTGGAAGGGCTTTATTGGCATGGGAAACATATGTTAACATTGCCAAAGCAATTGAACTAGATAATAAACAAAAGTGAAATAAACAATAAAAAATGAACAGTTAACATTACACTCACAAGTTTGAAATTAATAGACACATTTCAAATGTCATATCTCTATCTCTCACACTCATCCCTCTCCACCTCTATTGACTCCATCTGTCTCTCCTTCTACCCGCACTCACTCTCATCTCCTTCCCGGTTCTATCCTCCTATCACATAGCACATGCAATATGTTCTGCCAGACAGATATCTGATGCCTCCAGATTTAGAGGAACCTGCATTCCAGTGAGCCTATTGGTTCTTTGTGCCAACAAGCCAATCCGGGCCTAGCGCCAGCCTGCTGTCAGAAACAGCCCTGACTCAGAGGTGGTGATTGAGGGATAAGGGAATAGTTTTCCTAATTATGTGACCTGGCCTAAAAAAACAGCTCCTTTATAAACAAGTCCTCTAGTCTAGAATGATCACAGGTCTCTCCTCTATAGTGATCAGAGTGGTAAGGTGTTGCCATCTGCAGGCAGATCTGATATTAATATAGCAGCATAGGTTTTATCTCTGTCCATCTGGCCTGTTTAAACACATATTTAATGCCCATGATTATTCTATTGATCAGTCAATATAATAATGTTTCATTTTGGACATAAATGTGTTCTCTCTGTGCAGACACACGGACGTGGATGAACATACGATCCAGCACTGCT
>NC_088224.1:85092454-85094954 GCF_036934945.1 Oncorhynchus masou masou
GTACTCCATGTATATAGTTCCACATTGATCTGGTACTGGTACTCCATGTATATAGTTCCACATTGATCTGGTACAGGTACTCCATGTATATAGTTCCACATTGATCTGGTACTGGTACTCCATGTATATAGTTCCACATTGATCTGGTACAGGTACTCCATGTACATAGCTCCACATTGATCTGGTACTGGTACTCCCTGTATATAGCTCCACATTGATCTGGTAATGGTACTCCCTGTATATAGCTCCACATTGATCTGGTACTGGTACTCCCTCTATATAGCTCCACATTGATCTGGTACTGGTACTCCCTGTA
Organism: Oncorhynchus masou masou; assembly: GCF_036934945.1. NCBI lineage: Eukaryota > Metazoa > Chordata > Actinopteri > Salmoniformes > Salmonidae > Oncorhynchus > Oncorhynchus masou. The sequence continues at coordinate 85,092,771 of NC_088224.1, forward strand.
TATATCTCCACACTGATCTGGTACTCCATGTATATAGCTCCACATTGATCTGGTACTGGTACTCCCTCTATATAGCTCCACATTGATCTGGTACTGGTACTCCCTGTATATATCTCCACACTGATCTGGTACTCCATGTATATAGCTCCACATTGATCTGGTACTGGTACTCCCTGTATATATCTCCACACTGATCTGGTACTCCCTGTATATAGCTCCACATTGATCTGGTACTCCATGTATATATCTCCACATTGATCTGGTACTGGTACTCCCTGTATATAGCTCCACATTGATCTTGTACTGGTACTCCCTGTATATATCTCCACACTGATCTGGTACTCCATGTATATAGCTCCACATTGATCTGGTACTGGTACTCCCTGTATATATCTCCACATTGATCTGGTACTGGTACTCCCTGTATATATCTCCACATTGATCTGGTACTTCCTCTATATTCAGTACTGTAGCTCCATGTACATAGCTCCACATTGATCTTGTACTGGTACTCCCTGTATATATCTCCACATTGATCTTGTACTGGTACTCCCTGTATATATCTCCACATTGATCTGGTACTGGTACTCCCTGTATATATCTCCACATTGATCTGGTACTGGTACTCCCTGTATATATCTCCACATTGATCTGGTACTGGTACTCCCTGTATATAGCTCCACATTGATCTGGTACTGGTACTCCCTGTATATATCTCCACATTGATCTGGTACTTCCTCTATATTCAGTACTGTAGCTCCATGTTAATATGTTTCTTTTCATTATTATTATTTAACTCTGCATCGTTGGGAAGGGCTTGTCAGCAAATATTTCACGGTCCAAATCTACAGTTTACCCATTGTATGTTACTAATAACATTTTATTTTGATATGATTTCTCTCTCTCTTTCTTTCTCTCTCCCCCTGTCATTTCTCTGTAGTTGCTCTGTGTTCCTACTGGATCAAGTCAGCCATGAGCTGGTTGCCAAGGTTTTTGATGGGGGCGTGGTCAGTGATGATGAGGTAAAACACACATCTAAAACTTCTCTGTTTGATATTGATGATTATGATGATGATGAAGATGTTAATATCATAATCATGATGAAGACTAAGACTAAGATTATAAAGATGGTCTCTCTGTGTGCGTGCGTGTGTGTGTGTGCGTGCCTGCGTGCGTGCGTGCGTGTGTGTGTGTGTGTGTGTGTGTGTGTGTGTGTGTGTGTGTGTGTGTGTGTGTCTTCGTGTGTGTGTGTGCGTGCGTGCGTGTGTGTGTGTGTGTGTGTGTGTGTGTGTGCGTGCGTGTTTGTGTGCGTGTTTGTTTGTGTGTGTGGGCGTGCCTGCGTGCGTAGAAGGAGTTTCGTATCCCTGCAGACCAGGGCATAGCGGGTCACGTAGCTATGACTGGGCAGATCCTGAACATTAAGGATGCGTACTCCCACCCTCTGTTCTACCGAGGAGTGGACGACAGCACCGGGTTTAGAACACGCAACATCCTCTGCTTCCCCATCAAGGACGAGAACGACGGTGACAACTGAACTAACACTACACTAGAGTTAACAACTGAACTAACACTACACTAGAGTTAACAACTGAACTAACACTACACTAGAGTTAACAACTGAACTAACACTACACTAGAGTTAACAACTGAACTAACACTACACTAGAGTTAACAACTGAACTAACACTACACTAGAGTTAACAACTGAACTAACACTACACTAGAGTTAACAACTGAACTAACACTACACTAGAGTTAACAACTGAACTAACACTACACTAGAGTTAACAACTGAACTAACACTACACTAGAGTTGACAACTGAAACAACTGAACTAACACTACTGAACTAGAGTTAACAACTGAACTAACACTACACTAGAGTTAACAACTGAACTAACACTACACTAGAGTTAACAACTGAACTAACACTACACTAGAGTTAACAACTGAACTAACACTACACTAGAGTTAACAACTGAACTAACACTACACTAGAGTTAACAACTGAACTAACACTACACTAGAGTTAACAACTGAACTAACACTACACTAGAGTTAACAACTGAACTAACACTACACTAGAGTTAACAACTGAACTAACACTACACTAGAGTTAACAACTGAACTAACACTACACTTAACAAGAACTAACACTACACTAGAGTTAACAACTGAACTAACA
>NC_088224.1:85099954-85102454 GCF_036934945.1 Oncorhynchus masou masou
TCTCCTGTGTAATAATGTGGTTGACTGAGTGGTCTCTCCTGTGTAATAATGTGGTTGACTGACTGGTATCTCCTGTGTACTGATGTGGTTGTGGTTGACTGACTGGTCTCTCCTGTCTAATAATGTGGTTGACATACTGGTATCTCCTGTGTACTGATGTGGTTGTGGTTGACTGACTGGTCTCTCCTGTCTAATAATGTGGTTGACATACTGGTATCTCCTGTGTACTGATGTGGTTGTGGTTGACTGACTGGTCTCTCCTGTGTACTGATGTGGTTGTGGTTGACTGACTGGTCTCTCCTGTGTACTGATGTGGTTGTGGTTGACTGACTGGTCTCTCCTGTGTACTGATGTGGTTGTGGTTGACTGACTGGTCTCTCCTGTGTAATTATGTGGTTGTAGTTGACTAACTGGTCTCTCCTGTGTAATATTGTGGTTGACTGAGTGGTCTCTCCTGTTTAGTAACGTGGTTGACTGAGTGGTCTCTCCTGTGTACTGATGTGGTTGTGGTTGACTGACTGGTCTCTCCTGTGTAATGATGTGGTTGACTGAGTGGTCTCTCCTGTGTAATAATGTGATTGACTGACTGGTCTCTCTTGTGTAATAATGTTGTTGACTGACTGGTCTCTCCTGTGTAATAATGTGGTGTCTGAGTGGTCTCTCCTGTGTACTGATGTGGTTGTGGTTGACTGACTGGTCTCTCCTGTGTACTGATGTGGTTGTGGTTGACTGACTGGTCTCTCCTGTGTACTGATGTGGTTGTGGTTGACTGACTGGTCTCTCCTGTGTAATGATGTGGTTAACTGAGTGGCCTCTCCTGTGTACTGATGTGTTTGTGGTTGACTGACTGGTCTCTCCTGTGTACTGATGTGGTTGTGGTTGACTGACTGGTCTCTCCTGTGTACTGATGTGGTTGTGGTTGACTGAGTGGTCTCTCCTGTGTACTGATGTGGTTGTGGTTGACTGACTGGTCTCTCCTGTGTACTGATGTGGTTGTGGTTGACTGACTGGTCTCTCCTGTGTAATTATGTGGTTCTAGTTGACTAACTGGTCTCTCCTGTGTAATAATGTGGTTGACTGAGTGGTCTCTCCTGTATAATAATGTGGTTGACTGACTGATCTCTCCTGTGTACTGATGTGGTTGTGGTTGACTGACTGGTCTCTCCTGTGTAATGATGTGGTTGACTGAGTGGTCTCTCCTGTGTTATAATGTGATTGACTGACTGGTCTCTCCTGTGTAATAATGTGGTTGACCGACTGGTCTCTCCTGTGTAATAATGTGGTTGACTGACTGGTATCTCCTGTGTACTGATGTGGTTGTGGTTGACTGAGTGGTCTCTCCTGTGTACTGATGTGGTTGTGGTTGACTGACTGGTCTCTCCTGTCTAATAATGTGGTTGACATACTGGTCTCTCCTGTGTACTGATGTGGTTGTGGTTGACTGACTGGTCTCTCCTGTGTACTGATGTGGTTGTGGTTGACTGACTGGTCTCTCCTGTGTACTGATGTGGTTGTAGTAACTAACTGGTCTCTCGTGTCTAATAATGTGGTTAACTGAGTGGCCTCTCCTCTGTACTGATGTGGTTGTGGTTGACTGACTGGTCTCTCCAGTGTACTGATGTGGTTGTGGTTGACTGACTGGTCTCTCCTGTGTAATTATGTGGTTGTAGTTGACTAACTGGTCTCTCCTGTGTAATAATGTGGTTGACTGAGTGGTCTCGCCTGTATAATAATGTGGTTGACTAACTGGTCTCTCCTGTGTAATGATGTGGTTGTGGTTGACTAACTGGTCTCTCCTGTGTAATAATGTGGTTGACTGAGTGGTCTCTCCTGTATAATAATGTGGTTGCCTGACTTGTCTCTCCTGTGTAATAATGTGGTTGATTGACTGGTCTCTCCTGTGTAATAATGTGGTTGACTGACTGGTCTCTCCTGTGTACTGATGTGGTTGTGGTTGACTGACTGGTCTCTCCTGTGTAATTATGTGGTTGTGGTTGACTGAGTGGTCTCTCCTGTGTAATAATGTGATTGACTGACTGGTCTCTTCTGTGTAATAATGTGATTGACTGACTGGTCTCTCCTGTCTAATAATGTGGTTGACTGAGTGTTCTCTCCTGTGTACTGATGTGGTTGTGGTTGACTGACTGGTCTCTCCTGTGTAATGATGTGGTTGTGGTTGACTGACTTGTCTCTCCTGTGTGTTCAGTCTCTTCTGTATAAGAAGGTCCATGAGGCTCAGTTCAGATCCCACCTGGCCAACGAGATGATGATGTACCACATGAAGGTGAAACACACATACTTTCCCACACAGCACACACACTCACATCCAGTGCAGCAGTAATGTGATCGTGTGTGTGTGTGTGTGTGTGTGTGTGTGTGTGTGTGTGTGTGTGTGTGTGTGTGTGTGTGTGTGTGTGTGTGTGTGTGTGTGTGTGTGTGTGTGTGTGTGTGTGTGTGTGTGTGCGTGTGTGTGAGCGTGTGTGTGTGTGGGGTGTGTGGG
>NC_088224.1:85109954-85294954 GCF_036934945.1 Oncorhynchus masou masou
AGTACCTTCTTTTCATACCATATTTACACTGGGGCAAAAAAGTATTCAGTCAGCCACCAATTGTGCAAGTTCTCCCACTTAAAAAGATGAGAGAGGCCTGTCATTTTCATCATAGGTACACTTCAACTATGACAGACAAAATGAGGGAGAAAAAAATCCAGAAAATCACATTGTAGGAATTATGGTGGAAAATAAATATTTGGTCACCTACAAACAAGCAAGATTTCTGGCTCTCACAGACCTGTAACTTCTTCTTTAAGACGCTCCTCTGTCCTTCACTCGTTACCTGTATTAATGGCACCTGTTTGAACTTGTTATCAGTATAAAAGACACCTGTCCACAACCTCAAACAGTCACGCTCCAAACTCCACTATGGCCAAGACCAAAGAGCTGTCAAAGGACACCAGAAACAAAATTGTAGACCTGCACCAGGCTGGGAAGACTGAATCTGCAATAGGTAAGCAGCTTGGTTTGAAGAAATCAACTGTGGGAGCAATTATTAGGAAATGGAAGACATACAAGACCACTGATAATCTCCCTCGATCTGGGGCTCCACGCAAGATCTCACCCCGTGGGGTCAAAATGATCACAAGAACGGTGAGCAAAAATCCCAGAACCACACGGGGGGACCTAATGTCATATGGTCAAATGAAACCAAAATATATTTTTGGGGTAAAAACTCAACTCATCGTGTTTGGAGGACAAAGAATGCTGAGTTGCATCCAAAGAACACCATACCTACTGTGAAGCATGGGTGTGGAAACATCATGCTTTGGGGCTGTTTTTCTGCAAAGGGACCAGGACGACTGATCCGTGAAAAGGAAAGAATGAATGGGGCCATGTATCGTGAGATTTTGAGTGAAAACCTCCTTCCATCAGCAAGGGCATTGAAGATGAAACGTGGCTGGGTCTTTCAGCATGACAATGATCCCAAACACACCGCCCGGGCAACAAAGGAGTGGCTTCGTAAGAAGCATTTCAAGGTCCTGGAGTGGCCTAGCCAGTCTCCAGATCTCAACCCCATAGAAAATCTTTGGTGGGAGTTGAAAGTCTGTGTTGTCCAGCAACAGCCCCAAAACATCACTGCTCTAGAGGAGATCTGCATGGAGGAATGGGCCAAAATACCAGCAACAGTGTGTGAAAACCTTGTGAAGACTTACAGAAAACGTTTGACCTCTGTCATTGCCAACAAAGGGTTGTTGGGGAATAATCAGAATTAGTTGGTAACATAGGTAAGATGTTTTATATTCATCATATGTTTGTAAGTTACTTCTCATCAGAATGTTTATACTGTGGCCGGGTTTGCAGTTATCTGTTCTATGTCAAGACTACGTTACTTGGGCCGCAGAGAGGGGAGAGGTCAAGCGTGTATCTCTTGGCTCCACATTGACTGTGTGCCAGTCAATGTGTCTCTGTGATCAAGATAGGATGGATTTGATATATGCCTGTTGATATGGAGGATTTGTTTAGGTTCTGAGTTTGAGAAAAGAACATAGTTTAGGAGACAAAGCTGAACGATAAATTATGCTGATGTTGTCTGGCTATTTGTGTCTTTGCTATAAAGGATCTCAGTTGCAATGTGTAAGGGACTCTCAGGGAATTCATTTATAGACACTGAATTGATCTGAGAGTCACAGGGTTGTGATGGAGCTCATATAATTAAAGATGGACTTTGTGATAACTAACTCTGACTTGTGTGTGGTTTGCTCTCATGATTTGGTAAATACAGGAAATTTCCACGACAGGGTATATATTGTATTCTATTGAGTATTGAGATAAACTTTTGTTATTGACCAAATACTTATTTTCCACCATAATTTGCAAATAAATTAATAAAAAATCCTACAATGTGATTTTCTGGATTTTTTTCCCTCATTTTGTCTGTCATAGTTGAAGTGTACCTATGATGAAAATTACAGGCCTCTCTCATATTTTTAAGTGGGAGAACTTGCACAATTGGTGGCTGACTGAATACTTTTTTGCCCCACTGTATATTACAGTATTTTACTTGCCGTCGAGCTGCCTGTCAGATACGGTCAAATTCACAGTAACCGCTTCACAGTGAGGAAACCCAGGACTATTATAGGCTGTGTGTGTGTGTGGTTGTCAGGACTACCAGAGGATGTTGGACTTGATGAGGGATATTATCCTGGCCACTGACCTGGCTCACCACCTCCGCATCTTCCCCGACCTGCAAAGGATGGCTGACGGTAAGGCTGTGTGTGTGTGTGTGTGTGTGTGTGTGTGTGTGTGTGTGTGTGTGCGTGCGTGCGTGCGTGCGTGCGTGCGTGCGTTGTACTTTTTTGCACCTAAAACGAGGGAAACAATTGTCAGCCTTAGGCAATAGAAGGTTTGAGTCTACCTAGGCTGACAATCTCGCCCCACGGGAGGTGTGTGTGTGTGAGTATGATAGTCTTCCATTTTCTTTCCCTTTCTGTGTGAATGTCTGTGTGTGTGAATGTCTGTGTGTGTGTGTGTGTGCGTGTCTGTGTGTGTGCGTGTCTGTGTGTGAATGTCTGTGTGTGTGCGTGTCTGTGTGTGAATGTCTGTGTGTGTGTCTGTGTGCGTGTCTGTGTGTGTGCGTGTCTGTGTGTGAATGTCTGTGTGTGTGTGTGTGTGTGTCTGTGTGTGTGCGTGTCTGTGTGTGAATGTCTGTGTGTGTGCGTGTCTGTGTGTGAATGTCTGTGTGTGTGCGTGTCCTAGCTGGCTACAATCCCAGGAATCAGACCCACCGTTCTCTGCTGCTGTGCCTGCTGATGACCTCATGCGACCTGTCGGACCAGACCAAGGGCTGGAAGACCACCCGCAAGATTGCTGTGAGGAACCCTAACGTCTACTCCTAACCCAAACCTCAACCACAACCCTAACCCTCAACCCTTACCCTAGCTTCATGTCCATATGCAGGTTCAACCCTAACCCTCAACCACAACCCTAACCAAAACCCAGACACTAACCCTATAGGTTCATGTTCATATCCTACCCCTAACCCTAGCCTCAACCCTAACCTAAATCCTCAACCCTACCTCAACCCTAACCCTCAACCCTAACCTAAATCCTCAACCCTAACCTCAACCCTAACCATTTCTCTGTTGGCATTCACAATGGCAATGGAGGTTATCATCAGATCCTCAAAATGGGTTGCTGGTGGACAGCGAGTCGACTCTGGTTTCCGCCTCCCTCCACTCAGAGCCTACATGGATGACATTACAACATTGACCACCACTGTCCCATGCACCAGGAGACTGCTCAGAAAACTTGAGGAGAACATCAGCTGGGCCCGTATGAAGATTAAACCATCCAAGTCACGCAGCATCTCGATTGTGAAGGGAGTACTCTCTGACCTGAAATTCTTCATCGGAGATGACCAAATCCCAACAGTGTCTGAGCAGCCGGTAAAAAGCCTTGGAAGGTGGTATGATGCAAGCCTGAAGGACAAAGACCAGGTGCAACAGCTGCGCAAAGACATCAGTAGTAGCCTACAGTCCATCGACAACACCCAGCTACCTGGAAAGTTAAAGGCCTGGTGTCTGCAGTTTGGTCTCCTACCCCGGGTGTTGTGGCCCTTAGCACTGTATGAGGTTCCAATCTCAACAGTGGAGAAGATGGAAAGAGGAGTCACAGGCTACTTAAAGAAGTGGCTTGGAGTTCCACGATGCCTTACCACCATAGGCCTCTATGGAGATGGTGTCCTCAAGCTGCCCCTCACCAGTCTAACAGAGGAATTCAAGTGTGCAAAAACCAGGCTCCAGATGACACTGAATGAATCTCGAGACCCAGTGGTGAGCAACAACGCGCCGACCTTGGCAACTGGGCGCAAATGGAGGCCAGGAAAAGCAGTCCAGGAGGCAACAGCAGCCCTCAGACATGCTGACATTGTGGGTCATGTTCAGCAAGGGAGAGGAGGCCTTGGGCTAACTAGCCGTGCTGCTTGGAGTAAGGCCACTGCACCAGAGCGGCGGAAGATGGTAGTGCAGGAAGTACGCCATCAGGAAGAGGCTGCATGGAGGGCCAAGGCAGTCTCTCTTGCCAAACAGGGACAGTGGACTCGATGGGACAGTGTGGAGAAGAGGAAGATCAGCTGGAAGGATCTGTGGGCCATGGAAGCGAGGCGGTTGAGCTTTTCAATCAGAGCAACATATGACGTCCTTCCAACACCAGTTAATCTTCACCAATGGTATGGTGAAGATCCCGACTGTGCCCTCTGTTCAATGCCAGCCAACCTCAGGCACATTCTCACAGGGTGTAAAACAAGCCTCACCCAAGAACGCTACACTTGGCGTCACAACCAAGTCCTTAAAAACCTTGCGTCCGCCCTGGAGGACAAGCGAGCTGCCACCAACTCCCTACCACCCACAGCAGCATCACACTCCTTACGGACAAACTTTGTCCGCGAAGGGGCTAAACCACCGAAGAGCGGCTCTACACCATTAGAGCGAGACCAGCTGCGCTTGGCCCGCGACTGGAAAATGCTAGCTGACATTGGCCGGCAACTTGTGTTTCCTCTGGAGATCGCAACCACGACCCTAAGACCTGACATGGTGCTTTGGTCCCGTTCACTCAATAAGGTCTTCATCATTGAGCTCACAGTACCCTGGGAAAACTCAGTAGATGAGGCTTATGAGCGAAAACATCTGCGCTATGCTGATCTAGCTGCCGAAGCACGGCATCATGGCTGGAACACAGAAGTCCGACCAGTGGAGGTGGACTGCAGAGGTTTTGTGGCAACATCTACAACCAGACTGCTTAGAGACCTGGGAATTAAGGGCCAGAGCCAGCGTTCGGCAATTAAAGCTGTATCAGAGGCGGCAGAAGGCAGCAGTCAGTGGCTCTGGATGAAGAGGAAAGACCCCAGCTGGGCCCCGAAGTGAGAGGGCCAGGAGGTATGCGGTCAACAATGCTTGACTCAGGGAGGAGGACGCCCCTGCCATGCATAGTCCCATGGGATGTTGGCTATCAACAACAAGGCAACTCCTATGACTAATTGGGAATGGGACGCAAGCGTAGGATTGATCACCCTGTCGCTGGCCGCCTTTGGGGAGGGTGTATAGTGTGAAAGGCCGAAACACCCTAGGAACCAAAAGGTACACTACTGACGATGCGCTCCCCAAATTTCACCACGCTCACTGTTCATTAACTCTTGGAAGTGCTTGCACAAAGGATAGTAACATCTCATCCTCTGTTCTTGGAATCTAAATCCTCAACCCTAACCCTCAACCCTAACCTCAGACCCTAGTTGACCTTTGACCCTAAACCTATTTTTCTGTCCTCTGTGTATTCAGGAGCTGATCTATAAAGAGTTCTTCTCCCAGGGGGATCTGGTATGTGTGCTGCACTTTATTCCTGCACCGTGTGTGTGTGTGTGTGTGTGTGTGTGTGTGTGTGTGTGTGTGTGTGTGTGTGTGTGTGTGTGTGTGTGTGTGTGTGTGTGTGTGTGTGTGTGTGTGTGTGTGTGTGTGTGTGTGTGTGTGTGTGTGTGTGTGTGTGTGTGTGTGTGTGCTGTACTTTATTCCTGCACCGTATGTGTGTGTGTGTGTGTGCATCTGACGTGTGTAACTTACTTGTGTGTGCAGGAGAAGGCGATGGGGAATCGTCCCAGTGAGATGATGGACAGAGAGAAGGCCTACATCCCAGAGCTACAGATCAGCTTCATGGAACACATCGCCATGCCCATCTACAAGTAAGAACCAATCACAACACAGAGTTTATCACTACTGACCCAATCACAACACAGCGTTTATCACTACTAACCCAATCACAACACGGCCCACAGCACCACCTAATATTGTGTCCCACACCCCTGTCCTCTCATAGGCTGCTGTCAGAGCTGTTACCAGGGGCAACCGAGCTGTATGAGCGTGTAGCGACCAATCGAGTACAGTGGACCAAAGTTTCCCACAAGTTCAGCGTCCGTGGGTTGCCTAGCAACAATAGCCTCGACTTCCTGGATGAAGAGTATGAATTGCTGCAATCCCAGGGTGCACTTGGGGATGACAGCCACTGCGATGACACCCATTGCCTCAACGGTTGCCTGGATGAGGGGGACGGGGGGAGGGGCCTGTAACCATACCGACCAATGGGAGTGGAGAAAGCAGTATCTCTAGGCTAATAGAAACCTAAGGAAACTATTCCCTTTTTACGTCCTCAAGCGGAGAAGGCGGGACTCTGAGACATTTGACTGACAGCTGTCAATCTCTAAGGCTGAGCAAAACAGATGGAGTGAACCGCAGGAGGGACGATTCAGATGAGTCATTTCAAAGGAGTCGATTCAGACTAGTCGATTCAGACGATTCCTGTAGATGCTAAATGTGACTGAACTCCTGTGAGGAAAGCAGAGAGTCGTGTTGACTCTGGAAATGATCATTTTCATAACGAGGTCTCCGTTCATATTCTTCTGAGTTTCTGTTTCACACACAGGCTCACAGACACCTAATAGGTCAATAGCCGTGTAATAACACATAGGTAAAGAGCTCCTTTCCTAGTTAACAGAAAGCTGTGTAGTACGAAGGACAGTTCTGGAATCTGTTGGTTTATGTTGTTTTAAGATCATCAGAATCCCTCCCATCTGCCCACACACACCCTGATGAGCTGCTATGTCACTCATATGACTGCTTATGTATACTGTATGTAGCCTACACCTTGTGTGTTACACCCTTTATCTCAGCCAGTATTGGATGTATTTTTCATGTCTTAGGCATCATGTAAGTCTCTAGTTTGCCAGATATTATATTTGTTATTATATATGGAGCCCATTGGTGGCCCTGCGATGCCCAGTGGTCATTGAGGGAAACTGTATCTGCCTTGTGTCAGGTAATGTGAGTGGAACTTCCCTCTTTTGGAAATGGGGACAGTTTGACAGTCAATGATCACTGGTCAGTGCCATCCTCATCAGCTAAAATATTCTATCCCCGGAGTGCGCACACACACACACACACATACAGACATACACACAGACACCACAACCACCATTACAACCTTCACAACAAGAGCCACTAAGAGCCATTCCTCTTTTCTTCTTAGTGTTTCTCTCTGTGTCTTGTGTCTCTATATAACCCCTATAACCCTCTATATAAGTGAAGCCCTTTAAATGATCCAGTATCATCATACCTGTGTGTGTGTGTGTGTGTGTGTGTGTGTGTGTGTGTGTGTGTGTGTGTGTGTGTGTGTGTGTGTGTGTGTGTGTGTGTGTGTGTGTGTGTGTGTGTGTGTGTGTGTGTGTGTGTGTGTGTGTGTGTGTGTGTGTGTGTGTGTGTGTGTGTGTGTTTTGTACGGATCTGCCTTATCGTGCATCTATGCTGCCTTTCTCAGAGCTTACCATGTTGGACCATAGATACAAACAGCCACAGAGGCCAAACAGTATCTCCAGTGTGTTGATGAACAGACCTATAGATGACAGTGTGTTGATGGACAGACCTATAGATGACAGTGTGTTGATGGACAGACCTATAGATGACAGTGTGTTGATAAACAGACCTATAGATGACAGTGTGTTGATGGACAGACCTATAGATGACAGTGTGTTGATGGACAGACCTATAGATGACAGTGTGTTGATGGACAGACCTATAGATGACAGTGTGTTGATAAACAGACCTATAGATGACAGTGTGTTGATAAACAGACCTATAGATGACAGTGTGTTGATGGACAGACCTATAGATGACAGTGTGTTGATGGACAGACCTATAGATGACAGTGTGTTGATGGACAGACCTATAGATGACAGTGTGTTGATAAACAGACCTATAGATGACAGTGTGTTGATAAACAGACCTATAGATGACAGTGTGTTGATGGACAGACCTATAGATGACAGTGTGTTGATGGACAGACCTATAGATGACAGTGTGTTGATGGACAGACCTATAGATGACAGTGTGTTGATAAACAGACCTATAGATGACAGTGTGTTGGTTATCAGTGTGTTGGTTATCATTGTGTTGGTTAACAGTGTGTTGGTTATCAGTGAGTTCACTGTCTCAGGAGTTTAAAACACACTACCACTCAACTCCAATCAATCAGTCACCTAGATGTTAAACTAATGTGTGAAACTGCTACTCGGTGAAGCCAGAGCAACAGCTTTGCCTCACCACATGTCAGGGCTTACATACGGTATATGTGGAAGAATTAAGGCCATACATGTGAATATATTTCTTAAAAGAGCGTGCAGGTCAATATATTTGTTAGGTGAATGAACTGGGGATCTTGGTTAGGTGATTGGGACGTGCAGGTCAATATATTTGTTAGGTGAATGAACTGGGGATCTTGGTTAGGTGATTGGGACGTGCAGGTCAATATATTTGTTAGGTGAATGAACTGGGGATCTTGGTTAGGTGATTGGGGCGTACAGGTCAATATATTTGTTAGGTGAATGAACTGGGGGTCTTGGTTAGGTGATTGGGACGTGCAGGTCAATATATTTGTTAGGTGAATGAACTGGGGATCTTGGTTAGGTGATTGGGACGTACAGGTCAATATATTTGTTAGGTGAATGAACTGGGGATCTTGGTTAGGTGATTGGGATGTGCAGGTCAATATATTTGTTAGGTGATTGGGACGTGCAGGTCAATATATTTGTTAGGGGAATGAACTGGGGATCTTGGTTAGGTGATTGGGGCGTACAGGTCAATATATTTGTTAGGTGATTGGGACGTGCAGGTCAATATATTTGTTAGGGGAATGAACTGGGGATCTTGGTTAGGTGATTGGGGCGTACAGGTCAATATATTTGTTAGGTGAATGAACTGGGGATCTTGGTTAGGTGATTGGGACGTACAGGTCAATATATTTGTTAGGTGAATGAACTGGGGGTCTTGGTTAGGTGATTGGGGCGTACAGGTCAATATATTTGTTAGGTGAATGAACTGGGGATCTTGGTTAGGTGATTGGGATGTGCAGGTCAATATATTTGTTAGGTGAATGAACTGGGGATCTTGGTTAGGTGATTGGGATGTGCAGGTCAATATATTTGTTAGGTGAATGAACTGGGGATCTTGGTTAGGTGATTGGGGCGTGCAGGTCAATATATTTGTTAGGTGAATGAACTGGGGGTCTTGGTTAGGTGATTGGGACGAGCAGGTCAATATATTTGTTAGGTGAGTGGGGTATAGGGGAATTTAAGGATGGACTGCATATAGCTTAATATATTTTGTAGATGATTCTCCCTCAGGATGTCTGTGTGTATGACTTCACTGACTTTGACTTCATGTTATTGTACAGATTTTAACTGTTCTAATGGCATTCAGGTAGGCTAGCGATCTGAAGCCTCGCTCTAGTGCTGTATACCTGTGAACTCTGACCCCTGATGAACACAGATTAACTTCCTCTTTTCCCCTGTTGTTGTTGTTTTCCGCCCTTCTATTCCAGATCTGCCTTCTTCATATGTGTTTTCATGATGATGATGCAGAAACTCTGATGTAAATACAGTCTGATCTTAAATTATTACTTTAGACAGTTGTCTCTCTTAACTTTGTTTTGCGTTAGTGTGTTTGTGTCAGTGAGTCAGGGCTCCGTTATGTGCCAATCTCCATCTCCACGGAAACGCAGGATTCTTACCTGTGATGTAATCTCATAGGCTATATATAAATGCTGTAAATAACAGTTTATGAAGTGTTACTTGATTCTATGTAATTATTACAATGAGGACTATTTTAATTATTTCATGTTATACAGTTGAAGTCGGAAGTTTACATACACTTAGGTTGGAGTCATTAAAATTCGTTTTTCAACCACTCCAAAAAATTTGTTAACAAACTATAGTTTTGGCAAGTCGGTTAGGACATCTACTTTGTGCATGACACAAGTCATTTTTTCAACAATTGTTTACAGACAGTGTAACGGCGTTCTTGTTTAGTTGAAGGAGAGTCGGACCGAAATGCAGCGTGTAAGTTACTCATGTTTATTAAGTGAAGACAAAACGAACGAACTAACACGAATAACTAATAAATACAAAAGAAAAACAACAAACAGAACGAAACCTAATACAGCCTGACTGGTGAAACTAACACAGAGACAGGAACAATCACCCACGAAATGCAAAGCGAAATACAGGCTACCTAAATACGGTTCCCAATCAGCGACAAGGAGAAGCACCTGACTCTGATATAGAACCGCCTCAGGCAGCCAACCTATATAACACACACACACCCCTAATCAACTACAATCCCAAACACTACAAACCCCAATACGAAAAAACAATACATAACCCCATGTCACACCCTGGTCTGACTAACTAATAAACTAAAACACACAATACTAAGACCAAGGCGTGACAGACAGATTATTTCACTTATAATTCACTGCATCACAGTTCCAGTGGGTCAGAAGTTTACATACACTAAGTTGACTGTGCCTTTAAACAGCTTGGGAAAATCCAAAAAATGATGTCATGGCTATAGAAGCTTCCTGATAGGCTAATTTACATCATTTGAGTCAATTTGAGGTGTACCTGTGGATGTATTTCAAGGCCTACCTTCAAACGCAGTGCCTCTTTGTTTGACATCATGAAAAAAAACTAAATAAATCAAAATCAAAAATAAATCAGCCAAGACCTCAGAAAAAAAATTGTAGACCAAGTCTGGTTCATCCTTCCAAACACCTGAAGGTACCACGTTCATCTGTTCAAACAATATTACGCAAGTATAAACACCATGGGACCACGCAGCCGTCATACCGCTCAGGAAGGAAGGGCGTTCTGTCTCCTAGAGATGAACGTACTTCGGTGTGAAATGTGCAAATCAATCCCAGAACAACAGCAAAGAACCTTGTGAAGATGCTGGAGAAAACAGGTACAAAAGTATCTATATCCACAGTAAAACGAGTCCTATATCGACATAACCTGAAAGGCCACTCAGCAAGGAAGAAGGCACTGCTCCAAAACCGCCATAAAAAAGCCAGACTGCGGTTTGCAACTGCACATGGGGACAAAGATCGTACCTTTTGGAGAAATGTCCTCTGGTCTGATGAAACAAAAATAGAACTGTTTGGCCATAATGACCATCGTTGTGTTTGGAGGTTAAAGGGGGAGGCTTGCAAGCCAAAGAACACCATCCCAACCATGAAGCACGGGGGTGGCAGCATCATGTTGTGAGGGTGCTTTGCTGCAGGAGGGACTGGTGCACTTCACAAAATAGATTGCATCATGAGGTGGGAAAATGATGTGGATAAATTGAAGCAACATCTCAAGACATCAGTCAGGAAGTTAAAGTTTGGTCGCATATGGTTCTTCCAAATGGACAATGACCCCAAGCATACTTCCAAAGTTGTGGCAAAATGGCTTAAGGACAACAAAGTCAAGGTTTTGGAGTGGCCATCACAAAGCCCTGACCTGAATCCTATAGAACATTTGTGGGCAGAACTGAAAAAGCGTGTGTGAGCGAAGAGGCCTACAAACCTGACTCAGTTACACCAGCTCTGTCTGGAGGAATGGGCCAACATTCACCCAATTTATTGTGGGAAGCTTGTGGGCTTGTGGAAGGCTACCCAAAACATTTGACCCAAGTTAAACAATTTAAAGGCAATGCTACCAAATACTAATTGAGTGTATGTAAACTCTTGACCCACTGGGAATGTGATGAATGAAATACAAGCTTAAACAAATCCTTCTCTCTACTATTATTCACATTCTTAAAATAAACTGGTGATGACAGGAATTTGTACCTGGATTAAATGTCAGGAATTGTAAAAAAAAAATTGAGTTTATATGTATTTGGCTAAGGTGTATGTAAACTTCCGACTTCAACTGGGGCAGCAGGGTAGCCTAGTGGTTAGAGTGTTAGAGTGTTGGACTAGTAACCGAAAGGTTGCAAGTTCAAATCCCCGAGCTGACAAGGTACAAATCTGTCGTTTTGCCCCTGAACATGCAGTTAACCCACTGTTTCTCGGCCGTCATTGAAAATAAGAATTTGTTCTTAACTGACTTGCCTAGTTAAATAAAGGTAAAATAAACTGTATACTGTGGTTGTAGTTGAATCATCTTTTTCTCTGGTTTTCATTGTGTTATTGAAGGGCCCAAAACCTACAGGCCTACGGCTCAGACAGAGGAGGATAAAAGCAAAATGCTATTTCATCATAAAATTGATACTAATTCTGAAAACAAAGACTGAAGTTACTGAAATCTGTATTTTTTGTTGTAGAAGGTGTGTACCAGTGCTGGTCTGTGTGTGTTATCTAAATGCTGTATAGACCCTTCTGGAAAGAGAACACACTATATCAAAAATATGTATTTTTTGTGTAATAAATTTGGTTAATGCTCAATTTTATGTTTCATACCATGATACAGTATAGGCTACACACCAACACACACTAACACACCAGCATACATACACAATAAAATGCAACCTCAACATATTTCTGCCTAGTTTTTATTTGTTGAAGTATTCAGCTTGGTGGAAGTCCTCTTGACATGTTTGGAAACACTAAATGTTAGGCCTACATAATTTATTGCCCTGGCCACATCTGCAGTCCTAATGCCTAAGGCACATTCACACAGATGAGCAGGGACCCTGGGCATCTTTCTTTTGGTGTTTTTCAGTCAGTAGAGAAAGGCCTATTCAGTGTCCTAAATTTTCATAACTGTGACCTTAATTGCCTACCGTCTGTCAGCTGTTAGTGTCTTAACAACCGTTCCACAGGTGCATGTTCATTAAATGTTTATGGTTCATTGAACAAGTATGGGAAAATGTTCAAACCTTTTACAATCTGTGAAGTTATTTGGATTTTTACGAATTATCTTTGAAAGACAGGGTGGTCTCTTTCGTCAATATTCCATTTACCACACTGACACCTCAGGGATGGAGAAGGTCCATGCAAGTCATTCTGTCTGGTGCTGATGGGACCCAACATTACGAGAAAAACATTTTCAACAACTTCTAACAGGTGGCAGGAGATATCTTTATTCAAAAATAGACGGTCTGAGTTTCAGGAAGCTGAAAAACTAAACACCATAAGGACAGTTCCGTTATTCATATCAAGGAAAGTGTCAACACTAGAAAATAAATGTTTTTTTTTTCAGACCATTTGATAGACTTCTACAATTACGGCTTGTAACTTGTCTAACAAATTTAGAATGTTGGTCCAAGTAAACAACCGCAACACACAATCTCACACACACCATCTTTAGGGACAGCGTAAGGTTTCCCAACCCCCCCCCCGTTCGTTCCCTACTCACACACTCAAATGTGTCTTAATCTTAGGGAATCATTGCAGAGCAGAGTGGTTACACTATTTAATACACAAAACTACACACAAAATTCAGTCTATTGCAGTGAGCTGAGGTTTGCAGCAACAGTGGAACACACAGTATCAGATGTATACAGCACACCCTGTTAAACCCCTGGGAGAGCCAATAGATGAAGCAGATTTACTGTAACATCAGGAGGACTGTTCTGTGTGATGTCACTGCTATGCTGCTCTACCAAAGACATCTGAAATACAACATCATTACCCGCCTTCCCTACACCCCCCTGTCCCTGGAGGTCATTCATCAGCATCCTCCTCTTCCCTACACCCCCCTGTCCCTGGAGGTCATTCATCAGCATCCTCCTCTTCCCTACACCCCCCTGTCCCTGGAGGTCATTCATCAGCATCCTCCTCTTCCCTACACCCCACTGTCCCTGGAGGTCATTCATCAGCATCCTCCTCTTCCCTACACCCCCCTGTCCCTGGAGGTCATTCATCAGCATCCTCCTCTTCCCTACACCCCACTGTCCCTGGAGGTCATTCATCAGCATCCTCCTCTTCCCTCACCCCACTGTCCCTGGAGGTCATTCATCAGCATCCTCCTCTTCCAAATGGCCTTGGTAGGCCTCATTCCTCTTCCCTACACCCCCCTGTCCCTGGAGGTCATTCATCAGCATCCTCCTCTTCCAAATGGCCTTGGTAGGCCTCAGTCCTCTTCGCTACACGACGACACCCACAGGACGTCCATCAGAGAAGTTCAGGTTGATAAAGTCTGATCTTCAGCATCATGGTCCTGTTGCAGTCTGGTGAGTAACAGTGTCTCAGTCACATCAGTGAGGTTGGTCTGTTGTGGTCAGTAGCTCCATTGTGGTTGGTCCTGTTGTGGTCAGTAGCTCCATTGTGGTTGGTCCTGTTGTGGTCAGTTGGTCCTGTTGTGGTCAGTAGCTCCATTGTGGTTGGTCCTGTTGTGGTCAGTTGGTCCTGTTGTGGTCAGTAGCTCCATTGTGGTTGGTCCTGTTGTGGTCAGTTGGTCCTGTTGTGGTCAGTAGCTCCATTGTGGTTGGTTGGGGTGTAGCGAGGTCTGCAGGGACCTCATGTCCCTGAGCAGTGTTAGACTTTTCCTGCTACGGTCCCCCGGTCGAGCCTTGACCGCCCCGGCAGAGCGACCGCGCGTGGTCACTGTGGTGGTCACCTTCACCTCCCCACTTTGCTTCTGACGAGCATCTCTCCTAAACCTCTTCACCTACACAGAGACAGAAAGTGAGAAACAGTGGAAAAACTCCTTAATCAAATGTATGCGTTTGTGGATATGTTGAAACCACAGTTACATAGTTTCTTAGTCATCAAACTGTGTGTGTACCTGTGCTTGGTGTCTGCGTAGCTTGCTGATCTGCTCTGCTTTTCTCTCCATTCTCCTGAGTAGAGTCTCCTGTTCTCTCTCCACCCCCCTCCTCTCCCGCTCACACACACAGGTCTCAGCCTGCCGCACCAACTCCTGCTGCTCACTGACACACACACACATTTACATACACAACTGAGATAGCTATTCATGCTGAAACAAAGTCTCAGACTCTCTAACAGACACACTCACAGACTCATGTGTCCCAGTTCATCCTGCAGGGCCAGCAGGAGGTCTGATAGCTCCTCCCCACAGGAAGAGGAGGAGCCGCTGCCATTGGCTTGCTGGGCCAGAGGGGTGTGGGAGAGGACGCGTGCGTTACATAGCTGGGGCTGATGCTGCTTCAGCTGAGAGGCTGACGTTGGCCCTGCTGACTGCACCCTACA
The DNA here is from genome assembly GCF_036934945.1 of Oncorhynchus masou masou. Taxonomy (NCBI): domain Eukaryota; kingdom Metazoa; phylum Chordata; class Actinopteri; order Salmoniformes; family Salmonidae; genus Oncorhynchus; species Oncorhynchus masou. Next base: position 85,124,916 of record NC_088224.1, read on the forward strand.
GACAGAGAGAGAGATGACAGAGAGACTGACAGACTAGAGAGAGAGACAGAGTGACTGCACCCTAAAGACTAGAGACAGAGATGACAGAGAGACTGCACCCTACAGACTAGAGAGAGACAGAGATGACAGAGAGACTGCACCCTACAGACTAGAGAGAGAGACAGAGATGACAGAGAGACTGCACCCTACAGACTAGAGAGAGAGAGACAGAGATAACAGAGAGACTGCACCCTACAGACTAGAGAGAGAGACAGAGATGACAGAGTGACTGCACCCTACAGACTAGAGACAGAGACAGAGATGACAGAGAGACTGCACCCTACAGACTAGAGAGAGAGACAGAGAGACCTACAGACTGACAGAGTGACTGCACCCTACAGCTAGAAAGAGACAGAGATGACAGAGACTGCACCCTACAGACTAGAGAGAGAGACAGAGATGACAGAGTGACTGCACCCTACAGACTAGAGAGAGAGATGACAGAGAGAGCACCCTACAGACAGAGATGACAGAGTGACTGCACAGACTACAGACTAGAGAGAGACAGAGACTGCACCCTACAGACAGAGATGACAGAGATGACAGAGATGAAGAGTGACCTACAGAGACCCTACAGACTAGACAGAGAGAGACAGAGAGAGATGACAGAGACTGCACCCTACAGACTAGAGAGAGAGAGACATATTAGAGAGAGTGAGATGACAGAGTGACTACAGACTAGAGACAGAGATAGAGAGAGACAGAGACAGAGTGACTACAGACTAGAAGATGACAGAGATGACAGAGTGACTGCAGACTAGAGAGAGATACAGAGATGACAGAGTGACTGCACCCTACAGACTAGAGAGAGAGATGACAGAGTGACTAAACCCTACAGACTAGAGACAGAGATGACAGAGTGACTAAACCCTACAGACTAGAGACAGAGATGACAGAGTGACTGCACCCTACAGACTAGAGAGAGAGAGACAGATGACAGAGAGACTGCACCCTACAGACTAGAAAGAGAGACAGATGACAGTGACTGCACCCTACAGACTAGAGAGAGAGACAGAGATGACAGAGTGACTGCACCCTACAGACTAGAGAGAGAGACAGAGATGACTAGAGAGAGAGTGACTGCACCCTACAGAGACAGAGATGACTAGAGAGAGAGACAGAGATGAAGAGTGACTGCACCCTACCCTAGAGATGACAGAGTGACTGCACCCTACAGACTAGAGAGAGAGACAGAGATGACAGAGTGACTGCACCCTACAGACTAGAGAGAGAAACAGATGACAGAGTGACACCCTACAGACTAGAGAGAGAGATGACAGAGTGACTAAACCCTACAGACTAGAGACAGAGATGACAGAGTGACTGCACCCTACAGACTAGACAGAGACAGAGATGACAGAGAGACCGCACCCTACAGACTAGAGAGAGATGACAGAGTGACTGCACCCTACAGACTAGAGAGAGACAGAGATGACAGAGAGACTGCACCCTACAGACTAGAGAGAGAGACAGAGATGACCGAGTGACTGCACCCTACAGACTAGAGAGAGAGACAGAGATGACAGAGAGACTGCACCCTACAGACTAGAGAGAGACAGAGATGACCGAGTGACTGCACCCTACAGACTGGAGAGAGAGAGACAGAGATGACCGAGTGACTGCACCCTACAGACTAGAGAGAGAGACAGAGCCCCAGGACAGCAGCACAATTAGACCCAACCAAATCATGAGAAAACAAAAAGATAATTACTTGACACATTGGAAAGAATTAACCAAAAAAAAATAAAAAATAAAACGAGAATGCTACTTGGCCCTACACAGAGAGTACACAGTGGCAGAATACCTGCCCACTGTGACTGACCCAAAATTAAGGAAAGCTTTGACTATGTACAGACTCAGTGAGCATAGCCTTGCTATTGAGAAAGGCCGCCGTATGCAGACATGGCTCTCAAGAGAAGACAGGCTATGTGCTCACTGCCCACAAAATGAGGTGGAAACTGAGCTGCACTTCCTAACCTCCTGCCCAATGTATGACCATATTAGAGAGACATATTTCCCTCAGATTACACAGATCCACAAAGAATTTGAAAACAAATCCAATTTTGAAAAACTCCCATATCTACTGGGTGAAATTCCACAGTGTGCCATCAGAGCAGCAAGAATTGTGACCTGTTGCCACGAGAAAAGGGCAACCAGTGAAGAAGACACACCATTGTAAATACAATCCATATTTATGCTTATTTATTTTATCTTGTGTCCTTTACCATTTGTACATTGTTAAAACACTGTATGTATATATAATATGACATTTGTAATGTCTTTATTGTTTTGAAACTTTATCTACCTCACTTGCTTTGGCAATGTTAACATGTTTCCCATGCCAATAAAGCCCTTGAATTGAATTGACAGAGAGACTGCACCCTACAGACTAGAGAGAGACAGAGATGTGAGACAGAGATGACAGAGGGACTGCACCCTACAGACTAGAGAGAGACAGAGATGACAGAGTGACTGCACCCTACAGACTAGAGAGAGACAGAGATGACAGAGTGACTGCACCCTACAGACTAGAGACAGAGACAGAGATGACAGAGTGACTGCACCCTACAGACTAGAGAGAGAGACAGAGATGACAGAGTGACTGCACCCTACAGACTAGAGAGAGACAGAGATGACAGAGTGACTGCACCCTACAGACTAGAGAGAGACAGAGATGACAGAGTGACTGCACCCTACAGACTAGAGACAGAGATGAGTGACTGCACCCTACAGACTAGAGACAGAGATGAGTGACTGCACCCTACAGACTAGAGAGAGACAGATGACAGAATGACTGCATCCTACAGACTAGAGAGAGACAGAGATGACAGAGTGACTGCATCCTACAGACTAGAGAGAGACAGAGATGAGAGTGGCTGCACCCTACAGACTAGAGAAAGAGAGACAGATGACAGTGACTGCACCCTACAGACTAGAGAGAGAGACAGAGATGACAGAGTGACTGCACCCTACAGACTAGAGAGAGAGACAGAGATGACAGAGAGACTACACCCTACAGACAGAGATGACAGAGAGACTGCACCCTACAGACTAGAGAGAGACAGAGATGACAGAGTGAGCACCCTACAGACTGACAGAGTGACTGCACCCTACAGACTAGAGAGAGAGACAGAGATGACAGAGTGACTGCACCCTACAGACTAGAGAGACAGAGATGACAGTGACTGCACCCCCTACATGACAGAGAGAGACAGAGATGACATACAGACTAGAGAGAGACAGAGATGACAGAGTGACTGCATCCTACAGACTAGAGAGACACAGAGATGACAGAGTGACTGCACCCTACAGACTAGAGAGAGAGACAGAGATGACAGAGTGACTGCACCCTACAGACTAGAGAGAGAGACAGAGATGACAGAGTGGACTGCACCCTACAGACTAGAGAGAGAGAGACAGAGATGACAGAGTGACTGCACCCTACAGACTAGAGAGAGACAGAGATGACCGAGTGACTGCACCCTACAGACTGACAGAGTGAGAGACTAGAGAGAGAGAGAGTGACTGCACCCTACAGACTAGAGAGAGACAGAGATGACCGAGTGACTGCACCCTACAGACTAGAGAGAGACAGAGATGACCGAGTGACTGCACCCTACAGACTAGAGAGAGAGAGACAGAGATGACCGAGTGACTGCACCCTACAGACTAGAGAGAGACAGAGATGACCGAGTGACTGCACCCTACAGACTAGAGAGAGACAGTCTCTGGTATGTCTGCTTACAAAAATGTGTCCTGCATATATGATGTGCATGTTCGTACCTTCCCTGCTACAAATGGGACGTCTCCTAGGCTCAGTCTGTAGTGTGGCTGTGTGTGTGAGGTCTGCTGCAGAACAGGTTTCTGGTAGAGCACACAAATTCACATCAGGAAAGGTGTTGTAGATATTGGTATGAATCAAAGGCTTTTTGGCCAATCAGATATGTGGCCTGAACAATTAGTTTAGTGTGTGTGTGAGAGGAGGATCACATCAACTGACATTCATCTCCAGCAGAAACACCAGCACCCAAAGGCTCATGGGAAGGCCGCTACCTTGGAGAGGTGTTTCTTCTCTCTGATTGTACTTCTGTCTTTGGGAAGGCGAGGTGAGGGCGACACAGACTGGATCAGGATACGATTGGCCTCCAGACCTGTCTGTAACTGAGGACCAGTGAGAAAACAGTGTGCAAAATAGTTGCAATTACACATCTCCAGAGTGTCTGTACCTGGTTGGCCTGGTCCTGTGTGTGTGTGTGTGTGTGTGTTAGTGTGTGTGTGTGTACCTGGTTGGCCTGGTGTTGGACCAGTTTCCTCTGGTGTTCTTCTTGTAGCAGTTTCAGCTCCAACTCACGAATCTTCCTCTTAAGACACACACATACAGACATCAGACCCACCATATCCTATTTGGGGTGAAAATGAGTTTGCGTGTGTGTGTGTGTGTGTGTGTGTACCTCTGCGTGGTTCTGTGTGCGGGTCAGTCTCTGGTATTCCTGCTCCAGTAGCTCCAGCTTCTCTAACTGGGCCTGGTGGGCGGAGTCAGGGGCGGGAGCAGCAGACCTGGTCATCTCCAGGGAAACCTGAAAGGGTCACTATGGTAACTGAGTGCAACCGGAGCATCATACATACAGCTGGAGATCCTGTCTCTCTGGGTTAGCATAGATAATGCTAGGTAAGGCGTATGCTAACCTGGCGTTTGAGCAGGGTTGTTCTGTCGGCCTCTGCGTTGCGGACCATCTTCCTCATGTACTCCAGTTGTCTGTCCAACAGCTTACAGCGAGCCTCTGCTGCAGCCAGCTGAGTCACTAACACTGAGGGGACCGAGGGGAGAGAGACAGAGAGGGTGAGACAGGGGGCAAAAAGAGCATCTGTTTACCCTCAAAAAAAAAAAAAAACTTACATATTTTGGAAAATGACCACGTCGCTCACCTTGGTTGGGTTCTGACTGGTTGCTGGTCTCTCTCTCGTGTGTGTCTGTGGGTTTGTGTGTGTCTCTCAGTGTGTGTGTGTCACTCCTTAGGGCAGTGTGTGAGGTCTCTTTCTCCAGGCTGTGTAAACTCCGCTCCGTTCTGCCTCTCTCCAACTCCAGCTTCCTGATCTTCTCCTGTAGGTTCATCAGAGCAGACAGGATCGCTACACACACACACACACACACACACACACACACACAATAATCCTCTTTGAGGATGAATATCGTACCATCATATCTTGCCTTTTCTGTTATCCCACACACTCAGAGTTGAATTTATTCTCCACCAGACATTCATGAGTAAAAGCTTTATCAGCAAGAACTTCATTCAGCCACTCAGAAGAGTGTGTTATTACCGTAATTTCCGGACTATAAGCCTCTACTTTATTCCCACACTTTGAACCTCGCGGTTTATACAATGATGCGGCTAATTCATGGATTTTTCCGCTTTCACAAGATTCATGCCGCCAAAAAAACTGAGCACCGTCACATAATGTGACGTAAATCGAGCTCAAACTTCCCATCATTCTGATTACGGTAGTCATTTTGTCACCCCTCATCATGCCAAAGACACGGAGAAATGCATATGATGCAGCTTTCAAGTTGAAGGCGATTGATCTGGCTGTTGGAAAAGGAAATAGAGCTGCTGCACGGGAGCTTGGCCTTAATGAGTCGATGATAAGACGTTGGAAACAGCAGCGTGAGGAACTGACTCAGTGCAAAAAGACAACAAAAGCTTTCCGAGGGAAGAAAAGCAGATGGCCCAAAGTATTTGCAGCCACTCGACATCAGTGTAAATCGCGCATTTAAGGTGGCGCTCCGTGTTCAGTGGGAGGCTTGGATGACAAGTGGGGAGAAATCCTTCACTAAAACGGGCCGCAGGCGAAGAGCATCTTATGGTCAAGTCTGCCAGTGGGTCCTGACAGCGTGGAGCATTGTCAAAAAATCCACTATCATCAACGGGTTTTGAAAGGCTGGACTGCTGCGTGTTGAAGGGGCAGCATGAGCTCAGCGGGGTATTTGCCTCCGGATGAAAGTGACGAGAGCGACAAGGAAAACGATCCAACATCGGATGAAGCAATTCTGAGGCTATTCAACTCCGACACCGAAGGAGATGACTTCAGTGGTTTCAGTGCACAGGAGGAGGAAGATAGTGACCAATGACTTTCTTGGTAGGCTACTGTTTAATTTTTGTTACAAGCCGTGTTTTGTTTAAAGGCTGTGTAAAGTTCATTTGTTTCAATGTACCGGCAGGCACCTGCGGCTTATAGACATGTGCGGCTTATTTATGTACAAAATACATATTTTTTAATAATTCAGTGGGTGCGGTTTATATTCAGGTGCGCTTAATAGTCCAGCAATTACGGTAGAGGTGATGAGTACAGTGATAGAGAGATGGGTGAAGGTAGGAGGACGGCTCACCTCTCACAGTCCTGGGCGACTTTAACCTCCCCACGTCTACCTTTGACTCATTCCTCTCTGCCTCCTTCTTTCCACTCCTCTCCTCTTTTGACCTCACCCTCTCACCTTCCCCCCCTACTCACAAGGCAGGCAATACGCTCGACCTCATCTTTACTAGATGCTGTTCTTCCACTAACCTCACTGCAACTCCCCTCCAAGTCTCCGACCACTACCTTGTATCCTTTTCCCTCTCGCTCTCATCCAACACTTCCCACACTGCCCCTACTCGGATGGTATCGCGCCGTCCCAACCTTCGCTCTCTCTCCCCCGCTACTCTTTCCTCTTCCATCCTATCATCTCTTCCCTCTGCTCATACCTTCTCCAACCTTTCTCCTGATTCTGCCTCCTCAACCCTCCTCTCTTCCCTTTCTGCATCCTTTGACTCTCTATGTCCCCTATCCTCCAGGCCGGCTCGGTCCTCCCCTCCCGCTCCGTGGCTCGATGACTCATTGCGAGCTCACAGAACAGAGCTCCGGGCAGCCGAGCGGAAATGGAGGAAAACTCGCCTCCCTACGGACCTGGCATCCTTTCACTCCCTCCTCTCTACATTTTCCTCCTCTGTCTCTGCTGCTAAAGCCACTTTCTACCACTCTAAATTCCAAGCATCTGCCTCTAACCCTAGGAAGCTCTTTGCCACCTTCTCCTCCCTCCTGAATCCTCCTCCCCCTCCCCCCTCCTCCCTCTCTGCAGATGACTTCGTCAACCATTTTGAAAAGAAGGTCGACGACATCCGATCCTCGTTTGCTAAGTCAAACGACACCGCTGGTTCTGCTCACACTGCCCTACCCTGTGCTCTGACCTCTTTCTCCCCTCTCTCTCCAGATGAAATCTCGCTTCTTGTGACGGCCGGCCGCCCAACAACCTGCCCGCTCGACCCTATCCCCTCCTCTCTTCTCCAGACCATTTCCGGGGACCTTCTCCCTTACCTCACCTCGCTCATCAACTCATCCCTGACCGCTGGCTACGTCCCTTCCGTCTTCAAGAGAGCGAGAGTTGCACCCCTTCTGAAAAAACCTACACTCGATCCATCCGATGTCAACAACTACAGACCAGTATCCCTTCTTTCTTTTCTCTCCAAAACTCTTGAACGTGCCGTCCTTGGCCAGCTCTCCCGCTATCTCTCTCAGAATGACCTTCTTGATCCAAATCAGTCAGGTTTCAAGACTAGTCATTCAACTGAGACTGCTCTTCTCTGCATCACGGAGGCGCTCCGCACTGCTAAAGCTAACTCTCTCTCCTCTGCTCTCATCCTTCTAGACCTATCGGCTGCCTTCGATACTGTGAACCATCAGATCCTCCTCTCCACCCTCTCCGAGTTGGGCATCTCCGGCGCGGCCCACGCTTGGATTGCGTCCTACCTGACAGGTCGCTCCTACCAGGTGGCGTGGCGAGAATCTGTCTCCTCGCCACGCGCTCTCACCACTGGTGTCCCCCAGGGCTCTGTTCTAGGCCCTCTCCTATTCTCGCTATACACCAAGTCACTTGGCTCTGTCATAACCTCACATGGTCTCTCCTATCATTGCTATGCAGACGACACACAATTAATCTTCTCCTTTCCCCCTTCTGATGACCAGGTGGCGAATCGCATCTCTGCATGTCTGGCAGACATATCAGTGTGGATGACGGATCACCACCTCAAGCTGAACCTCGGCAAGACGGAGCTGCTCTTCCTCCCGGGGAAGGACTGCCCGTTCCATGATCTCGCCATCACGGTTGACAACTCCATTGTGTCCTCCTCCCAGAGCGCTAAGAACCTTGGCGTGATCCTGGACAACACCCTGTCGTTCTCAACCAACATCATGGCGGTGGCCCGTTCCTGTAGGTTCATGCTCTACAACATCCGCAGAGTACGACCCTGCCTCACACAGGAAGCGGCGCAGGTCCTAATCCAGGCACTTGTCATCTCCCGTCTGGATTACTGCAACTCGCTGTTGGCTGGGCTCCCTGCCTGTGCCATTAAACCCCTACAACTCATCCAGAACGCCGCAGCCCGTCTGGTGTTCAACCTTCCCAAGTTCTCTCACGTCACCCCGCTCCTCCGCTGGCTTCCAGTTGAAGCTCGCATCCGCTACAAGACCATGGTGCTTGCCTACGGAGCTGTGAGGGGAACGGCACCGCAGTACCTCCAGGCTCTGATCAGGCCCTACACCCAAGCAAGGGCACTGCGTTCATCCACCTCTGGCCTGCTCGCCTCCCTACCATTGAGGAAGTACAGTTCCCGCTCAGCCCAGTCAAAACTGTTCGCTGCTCTGGCCCCCCAATGGTGGAACAAACTCCCTCACGACGCCAGGACAGCGGAGTCAATCACCACCTTCCGGAGACACCTGAAACCCCACCTCTTCAAGGAATACCTAGGATAGGATAAGTAATCCTTCTCACCACCCCCCCCTTAATGATTTAGATGCACTATTGTAAAGTGGCTGTTCCACTGGATGTCAGAAGGTGAATTCACCAATTTGTAAGTCGCTCTGGATAAGAGCGTCTGCTAAATGACTTAAATGTAAATGTAAATGATAGAGATGTGAGAGTGGGGATTGAGAGATGGCTGAAGGTAGGAGGATAGAGATGTGAGAGTGGGGATTGAGAGATGGCTGAAGGTAGGAGGATAGAGATGTGAGAGTGGGGATAGAGGGATGGCTGAAGGTAGGAGGATAGAGATGTGAGAGTGGGGATAGAGGGATGGCTGAAGGTAGGAGTATAGAGATGTGAGAGTGGGGATAGGGAGATGGCTGAAGGTAGGAGTATAGAGATGTGAGAGTGGGGATAGGGAGATGGCTGAAGGTAGGAGGATAGAGATGTGAGAGTGGGGATAGGGAGATGGCTGAAGGTAGGAGGATAGAGATGTGAGAGTGGGGATAGAGGGATGGCTGAAGGTAGGAGGATAGAGATGTGAGAGTGGGGATAGGGAGATGGCTGAAGGTAGGAGGATAGAGATGTGAGAGTGGGGCTAGAGGGATGGCTGAAGGTAGGAGGATAGAGATGTGAGAGTGGGGATAGGGAGATGGCTGAAGGTAGGAGGATAGAGATGTGAGAGTGGGGATAGAGGGATGGCTGGTAGAAGGATAGATATGTGAGAGTGGGGATAGAGGGATGGCTGGTAGAAGGATAGATATGTGAGAGTGGGGATAGAGGGATGGCTGGTAGAAGGATAGATATGTGAGAGTGGGGATAGAGGGATGGCTGAAGGTAGATTGATAGAGATGTGAGAGTGGGGATAGCTGAAGGTAGAAGGATAGAGATGTGAGAGTGGGGATAGAGGGATAGCGTTTAGCAGAGCCTCTGTTAATAGGCTGTGGTGTCATGTGTCACCTGCTGTTGCCATGGAGACCAGTCTCACCACATAACCACAATGGAAACTGTCTCACCCACACACAATTTGGTTCTAGCAGCAGTGCAGGTAGTGATTGGTTACCTGCACTGCTGCTTTCTGGGAATGCCTTGCTGGACAATGTCTGGCAGGGTGTGTGTGTGTTGCGAGTTGTGAGTGTGTAGGAGGGTAGAGAGGTGTTGACGAAGGGGCGGCCTGCGGGGTAGTCTTTGTAGGAGGGTAGAGACAGAATGTCAGACATCACACCGACAGAGAGCTCCTGCAGACAGACAGAGACAGTCAGGGAACCACCATTTCTAACACCATGATATTACTGTTCCCAACACCGATAATATTATTACTACCAAACACTACAAACTGTCTCCCATTCTAATGATCGAGTCAATTCCTTAGGACTGTCCCCCAAAACAAAGGCCACACACTCTCCTCTACATCACCAATGGAATTATCTGGTACAGAGCTACTAACGTTTAGTGGGGTTCAGTTTAATTCAGTGTTGCACAGAAAGGCTGACTATGGTCACTCTCACTTTAACCATAACATTATTGACTAGCTCTTAGCTTAAAGTAAAGTTCGCTTGCTAGCTAAGTAAAGACAAGAAGCTGTGTCAAATGGTTAACGATAGCTTGCTGAAAAACACCAAGTTGGATCTGAAGCAAACATGCAATTTACAATAGTTAACGTTAACTAGCTAAACTTTACTCCATTAAAATGCAAGCTAAGTTAGCTGGCTAACTAGCCAAGACGGGTTTGTTGAGTTGGATAGCTAACGTTAGCCTGCTAGCTGTGTTTACCTTCGCTCGCCCGACGGATGGTTTTGACACTCTCTCCATTGATGGCAACCAACTATAGCTACCTGCCAGCCGAGCTAGCTACATGGCTAACGTTTTTATCCGTACGGTCTCTTCAATTCAGAACGAGCACATAAATATAAAATGTCAAGGCAGCCTTTTTACCATAATTTATGGAACTCAGAAAACAAAACACCGCGCGAAGACTGAACGCGGAAGTTCCCATCAGAGTTACGTCGAGATGACATCACACGGCGTACAGCGGCTCGGGCTTCTCTCCAAAATACTGTCCAGACCTGTGTGTACATGACGAGTGCATGGTGCTATCTGTGGTTGCGTGGACCAATAGCTCAGAGGTTACATCAACCAGAATTGACACAGCAGATCCTCATTCTGACTTGGGAAATAAACGAGAGAAGAACAAACACATTTAGCCTTTAGTGAAAGGCAGCAAAAGCAACAGAAACACAACAGTGTAATGTTACAGCTTCACTCATCCATAGCAGCCCACGTGCCTCCGCTGAAGGCTTACCAGCTGTCAATTCTTTACAGAATTAATCGCTCAGGTAATTAGGTCTGTATGAAACACACACACTGTTTCTCCTGCTTAGTCGTGTAGAACAGAAAGGGCCTCATTATCCAGGACTCTGTGTGTGTATGTGAACAGTTAAACACATCTACCCCAACCCTGGTGTTGTGTGTAGCGCAGGAGCGGATAATGCCGATCCTGGAGGGACAAAGTCAGCAGTGAACAGGCCCTTAACATACCTTGTTGATAGGTAATACAATGAATTGATTAGAAAACAAAGTTACAGACTGACAGCAGGGGGAGACAAAGTACATGTTTATATTCATTGTCACGCAGCACAGTAAAATCCATTTAAAAATCAAAGAAGTTTGAAATGTCTTTGTGGACGAAATCAATATTAACTCTCAGCTGAAATAAAAGTTTTACAAATCTAATCTTTCTGTACAGTTCATTTGTACACAAATGCATGCTTTCCAACAAAGTAAACTTGCCTCTGAAATGCATTTAACTGATGAAAAACACGCACACACATACACACACAACACAATCCAACTTGAAAATAACTTTACCAGACTAAAGGCACAGTTTTAGAGCAGGACAGAGGTCTTCCCCTATCTCTCTCTCTCTTTCTGCCATCCAATGAGCCTCCAGTTTCCAGTCTATCAGTCAGCCATCACTACTTAAGTTTGTTTCATCCTCAGTTGTTCAGCAGTAGCTTCACAAGACCCCACCGTGTCCATTAGATGAGGATCTCCACTAAGTCTGTGCCTGGGTGGTGTGGGGGATGGGTTCTAGTCGTATCTATGGAGACAGAAAGAACACTTAGCTGAAGACATGTAGAATATCAGATCCAACATTAGAATGAAGTTGCTGAACTAGGGTCAGTTTTACATTACATTTTGGACTGGGTTCACTGTTCCTTGATTGTTCAGTCTTAGCTGTCACTCACCTGTCCTCTGGGTCCTGGCCAATCCCAGCCAGGCTCTGCTGGGGAGGGGCAGGACTTTGAGGGACTCTGAACCTTTGTCAGTCTGAGTGCTGCTGTCTCTACTACCCGTCTTAGAATGGGAGGATAGGAGAGGAGTGGAGGGGAGGGAGGAGGAGAGGGGGAGGATAGAGAATTGGAGGGAGGAGGAGAGAGGCAGGGTGGAGGAGAAAGGCAGGGTGGATGAATAAGATGGTGTTGTGGAGTAGGGGAGGGTGGCGGAGAAAGGCAGGGTGGAAGGGAGGGAGGAGGTGGTAGATAAAGAGGAAGGTGGGGAAGAGAGGAGGAGGGGGAGGGAAGGGAGGAGGTTTCTCTCTTTCCTCTCGTCTGTCTGAGAAGCTTGTCGTGGGTGCAGTCCTGTTGCTAAGGAGATGGAGGGGGTGGAGCGGGCAGGGCGGAGGGCGCTGAGGTCACCGCGAGAGTTCCGTTGCTGTAAAACCTTTATCAACGCATCCTTCTCTATCAGCTGGGCATACAGGTTCCTTATCCTGTACACAAACACAGAAAACACAACCTTGATCCTATTGACTAAAAGTCAGAGTGAACCAATACAAATAAATCAACAATTAAGATGCCCTTCAGACAAGATCAGCCACTTTGATGGTGTGTGTGTGATATATATATATATATACATATTAGTTGAAGTCAGAAGTTTACATACTCTTAGCTTGTTAACAAACTATAGTTTTGGTAAGTAGGTTAGGACATCTACTTTGTGCATGACACAAGTCATTTTCCCAACAATTGTTTACAGACAGATTATTTCACTTATAACTCACTGTATCACAATTCCAGTGGGTCAGAAGTTTACATACACTAAGTTGACTGTGCCTTTAAACAGCTTGGAAAATTCCAGAAAATGATGTCATGGTTATAGAAGCTTCTGATAAGCTAATTGACATCATTTGAGTCAATTGGAGGTGTACCTGTGGATATATTTCAAGGCCTACATTCAAACTCTGTTCCTCTTTGCTTGACATCATGGGAAAATCAAAAGAAATCAGCCAAGACCTCGGAAAGAAAACTTGGGACCTCCACAAGTCTGGTTCATCCTTGGGAGCAATTACCAAATGCCTGAAGGTACCACGTTCACCTGTACAAACAATAGTACGCAAGTATAAACACCATGGGACCACGCAGCCGTCATACCGCTCAGGAAGGAGACGCGTTCTGTCTCCTAGAGATGAACGTACTTTAGTCCAAAAAGTGCAAATCGATCCCAGAACAACAGCAAAGGACCTTGTGAAGATGCTGGAGGAAACAAAACAAGTCCTATATTGACATAACCTGAAAGGTCGCTCAGCAAGGAAGAGGCCACTGCTCCAAAACCGCCATAAAAAAGCCACATTGCGGTTTGCAACTGCACATGGGACAAAGATCATACTTTTTGAGAAATGTCCTCTGGTCTGATGAAACAAAAATAGAACTGTTTGGCCATAATAACCGTTGTTTTGTTTGGTGGAAAAAGGGGGAGGCTTGCAAGCCGAAGAACACCATCCCAACTGTGAAGCACAGAGGTGGCAGCATCATGTTGTGGGGGTGCTTTGCTGCAGGAGGAACTGGTGCACTTCACAAAATAGATGGCATCATGAGGTAGGAAAATTGTGTGGATATATTGAAGCAACATCTCAAGACATCAGTCAGGAAGTTAAAGCTTGGTCGCAAATGGGTCTTCCAAATGGACATTGACCCCAAGAATACTTCCAAAGTTGTGGCAAAATGGCTTAAGGACTTCAAAGTCAAGGTATTGGAGTGGCCATCACAAAGCCCTGACCTCAATACTAAATACTCAATACTAAATTTGTGGGCAGAACTTGGGTGGCCCGTTCCTGTAGGTTCATGCTCTACAACATCCGCAGAGTACGACCCTGCCTCACACAGGAAGCGGCGCAGGTCCTAATCCAGGCACTTGTCATCTCCCGTCTGGATTACTGCAACTCGCTGTTGGCTGGGCTCCCTGCCTGTGCCATTAAACCCCTACAACTCATCCAGAACGGCAGCCCGTCTGGTGTTCAACCTTCCCAAGTTCTCTCACGTCACCCCGCTCCTCCGCTCTCTCCACTGGCTTCCAGTTGAAGCTCGCATCCGCTACAAGACCATGGTGCTTGCCTACGGAGCTGTGAGGGGAACGGCACCGCAGTACCTCCAGGCTCTGATCAGGCCCTACACCCAAGCAAGGGCACTGCGTTCATCCACCTCTGGCCTGCTCGCCTCCCTACCATTGAGGAAGTACAGTTCCCGCTCAGCCCAGTCAAAACTGTTCGCTGCTCTGGCCCCCAATGGTGGAACAAACTCCCTCACGACGCCAGGACAGCGGAGTCAATCACCACCTTCCGGAGACACCTGAAACCCCACCTCTTCAAGGAATACCTAGGATAGGATAAGTAATCCTTCTCACCCCCCCTTAATGACTTAGATGCACTATTGTAAAGTGGCTGTTCCACTGGATGTCAGAAGGTGAATTCACCAATTTGTAAGTCGCTCTGGATAAGAGCGTCTGCTAAATGACTTAAATGTAAATGTAAATGTAAACTGGAAAAAGTGTGTCTGAGCAAGGAGGCCTACAAACCTGACTCAGTTACACCACCTCTGTCAGGAGGAATGGGCCAACATTCAACCAACTTGTTGTGGGAAGCTTGTGGAAGGCTCCCCAAAACGTTTGACCCAAGTTAAACAATTTAAAGGAAATGCTACCAAATATTGAGTGTATGTAAACTTCTGACCCACTGGGAATGTGATGAAATAAATACAAATTGAAATAAATCATTCTACTATTACTCTGATATTTCACATTCTTAAAATAAAGTGGTGATCCTAACTGATTTTTACTAGGATTAAATGTCAGGAACTGTGAAACTGAGTTTGAATTTATTTGGCTAAGGTATATGTACAATTCTGACTTCAACTCTATATATACAGTACCTTGCGAAAGTATTCGGCCCCTTTGAACTTTGCTACCTTTTGCCACATTTCAGGCTTCAAACATAAAGATATAAAACTGTATTTTTTTGTGAAGAATCAACAACAAGTGGGACACAATCATGAAGTGGAACGACATTTATTGGATATTTCAAACTTTTTTAACAAATCAAAAACTGAAAAATTGGGCGTGCAAAATTATTCAGCCCCTTTACTGTCAGTGCAGCAAACTCTCTCCAGAAGTTCAGTGAGGATCTCTGAATGATCCAATGTTGACCTAAATGACTAATGATGATAAATACAATCCACCTGTGTGTAATCTAGTCTCCGTATCAATGCACCTGCACTGTGATAGTCTCAGAGGTCCGTTAAAAGCGCAGAGAGCATCATGAAGAACAAGGAACACACCAGGCAGGTCCGAGATACTGTTGTGAAGAAGTTTAAAGCCAGATTTGGATACAAAAATATTTCCCAAGCTTTAAACATCCCAAGGAGCACTGTGCAAGCGATAATATTGAAATGGAAGGAGTATCAGACCACTGCAAATCTACCAAGACCTGGCCGTCCCTCTAAACTTTCAGCTCATACAAGGAGAAGACTGATCAGAGATGCAGCCAAGAGGCCCATGATCACTCTGGATGAACTGCAGAGATCTACAGCTGAGGTGGGAGACTCTGTCCATAGGACAACAATCAGTCGTATATTGCACAAATCTGGCCTTTATGGAAGAGTGGCAAGAAGAAAGCCATTTCTTAAAGATATCCATAAAAAGTGTCGTTTAAAGTTTGCCACAAGCCACCTGGGAGACACACCAAACATGTGGAAGAAGGTGCTCTGGTCAGATGAAACCAAAATTGAACATTTTGGCAACAATGCAAAACGTTATGTTTGGCGTAAAAGCAGCACAGCTCATCACCCTGAACACACTATACCCACTGTCAAACATGGTGGTGGCAGCATCATGGTTTGGGCCTGCTTTTCTTCAGCAGGGACAGGGAAGATGGCTAAAATTGATGGGAAGATGGATGGAGCCAAATACAGGACCATTCTGGAAGAAAACCTGATGGAGTCTGCAAAAGACCTGAGACTGGGATGGAGATTTGTCTTCCAACAAGACAATGATCCAAAACATAAAGCAAAATCTACAATGGAATGGTTCAAAAATAAACATATCCAGGTGTTAGAATGGCCGAGTCAAAGTCCAGACCTGAATCCAATCGAGAATCTGTGGAAAGAACTGAAAACTGCTGTTCACAAATGCTCTCCATCCAACCTCACTGAGCTCGAGCTGTTTTGCAAGGAGGAATGGGAAAAAATTTCAGTCTCTCAATGTGCAAAACTGATAGAGACATAGCCCAAGTGACTTGTAATCGCAGCAAAAGGTGGTGCTACAAAGTATTAACTTAAGGGGGCTGAATAATTTTGCACGCCCAATTTTTCAGTTTTTGATTTAAAAAAGTTTGAAATATCCAATAAATGTCGTTCCACTTCATGATTGTGTCCCACTTGTTGTTGATTCTTCACAAAAAAATACAGTTTTATATCTTTGTTTGAAGCCTGAAATGTGGCAAAAGGTCGCAAAGTTCAAGGGGGCCGAATACTTTCGCAAGGCACTGTATATACAGTATAATGTGTGTACCTGTGCTCCATGTCGTTGCAGCGTCTGGTAGCCTGCTGTACATCATCCTTCTGACACAGTGTGCAGCCCGTCATCTCACTGTAGCTACCACTGTGAGAGTGCACCACCAAGGGGTCCCTACAGACACACACACACACACAACCTTGTGAATGTTAACCTGTTTAAAGGTCTTACTCACATTGGCTGCAGAGAGCGAGATCACAGTCATCTGGAACAGCTGGTAGAAGGCATTTGGTTGGTCTGGTAGGCTCAGCTTGGTTTCCCTTTGTAACCAGTGATAGTTTGCCAGCCCTGCCACATCTGATAAATGTCAGAGCCGGTGTAGTAAGATCTGATCTTAGTCCAGTATTGACGCTTTGCCTGTTTGATGGCTGGTCGGGGGCCGTAGTGGGATTTCTTATAAGTGTCTGGAGTAGTGTCCCTCCCCTTGAAAGCGGCAGCTCTACCATTTAGCTCAGTGCGGATGTTGCCTGTAATCCAAGGCTTCTGGTTGGAATATGGTCACAATGTTGTCGATGCACATATTAATGATGCCTTCTGACTGATGTGGTAAACTCTTCAATGTTATCCGTTGAATCCCAGAACATAGTCCAGTCTGTGCTCGGGAAACAGTCCTTCAGCTTAGCATCCACTTCATCAGACTACTTCTGTATAGAGCACGTTACTGGTACCTCCTGTTTTACATGTTTTAAAGCAGAAATCAGGAGGATATAGTTACGGTCAGATTTGCCAACGGGAGGGCGTGTTCTCTATGTACAGTATGCCTCTGTGTGTGGAGTAATTGTTTTGTTATTAACCTTTATTTAACTTGACAAGTCAGTTAAGAACAAATTCTTATTTACAATGATGGTCTCGGAACAGTGGGTTAACTGCCTTGTTCGGGGGCAGAATGACAGATTTTTACCTTGTCAGCTCAGGGATTTGATCTAACAACCTTTTGATTACTGGCCCAACGCTCAAACCACTAGGCTACCTGCCACCTCTACACTCTAACCACTAGGCTACCTGCCGCCTCAACGCTCTAACCGCTAGGCTACCTGCCGCCTCTACGCTCTAACCGCTAGGCTACCTGCCGCCTCTACGCTCTAACCGCTAGGCTACCTGGCGCCCCGGTGATCTAGTTGTCACCGTTCTGTGTGTGGAGTAAAGGTGATCTAGTTGTCACCGTTCTGTGTGTAGAGTAAAGGTGATCTGGAGTTGTCACCTCTCTGTGTGTAGAGTAAAGGTGATCTAGAGTTGTCACCTCTCTGTGTGTAGAGTAAAGGTGATCTGGAGTTGTCACCTCTCTGTGTGTAGAGTAAAGGTGATCTAGTTGTCACCTCTCTGTGTGTAGAGTAAAGGTGATCTAGTTGTCACCATTCTGTGTGTAGAGTAAAGGTGATCTAGAGTTGTCACCTCTCTGTGTGTAGAGTAAAGGTGATCTAGAGTTGTCACCTCTCTGTGTGTAGAGTAAAGGTGATCTAGTTGTCACCATTCTGTGTGTAGAGTAAAGGTGATCTGGAGTTGTCACTTCTCTGTGTGTAGAGTAAAGGTGATCTAGTTGTCACCATTCTGTGTGTAGAGTAAAGGTGATCTAGAGTTGTCACCTCTCTGTGTGTAGAGTAAAGGTGATCTAGAGTTGTCACCTCTAGTTGCAAAGGTGACGTGCTGGTGATAATGAGTTCACACAGATTTCAGTTTCCCTGCATTAAAATCACTGGCCATGAGAAGTGCTGCCACAGGGTGAGGATTTCATTTGTGGTCTTAGTGCCACAGCATCGGTTTGTGGAGGGATATAGACAGCTAGGAAATATATGGATGAAAACTCTCTTGGTAGTTAGTACGGTCTGCAGCTTCTCATGATGTATTCTAACTCAGGCTAGCAAAAGCTGGAGACTTCCTTACCATTAGAGATTGTGCCCCAGCTGTTAACACCACTCCCCCCTCATCTTACCCGAGGCTGCCGACCGGTCTCGACAACGCACAGAAAAGCCAGCGAGACGTGTATTATCAATGTCCTTGTTCAGCCACGACTCCGAGAAACATATTACAGTTCTTCGGGTCCCATTGACAGGATAGTTTTGAACGGAGCTCGTCCAGTTTGTTCTCTGATGACTGTACATTCACCAACAGAACGGAGGGTAGAGGAGGGTCATTAGATTCACCAGACGTACTCGTCAGGATGCCAGTTTGCCTGCCTCTTTTGTGCCGTCGCTTCCTCTTTTGAATCCCGGGAATTAGGGCCTCTGGTCCGGAGGAAGCAGCACGTCCAAAGCTGCCGATTCCTTGAAGTTGAAATCGTCATCCAAATCGAGGTTAGTGATCGCTGTTCTGATCTCAAGAAGCAGTTTTCGGTCATAGAAAATTATGGCAGAGATATTATGTACAAAAAAAATGTTAAGATCCGTATAAAAAACAACAACAGCGGAATTGGTCAGGAGCCCGTGGAAAACAGCTTCTATCCACTGCAACGCCATCTCTACCTGTGTGCATGAGTGACCTGTTGGGATGTGTGTGTACCTGTGTGCATGAGTGACCTGTTGGGATGTGCGTGTACCTGTGTGCATGAGTGACCTGTTGGGATGTGTGTGTACCTGTGTGCATGAGTGACCTGTTGGGATGTTGGTACCTGTGTGCATGAGTGACCTGTTGGGATGTGCGTGTACCTGTGTGCATGAGTGACCTGTTGGGATGTGTGTGTACCTGTGTGCATGAGTGACCTGTTGGGATGTGTGTGTACCTGTGTGCATGAGTGACCTGTTGGGATGTGTGTGTACCTGTGTGCATGAGTGACCTGTTGGGATGTGTGTGTACCTGTGTTGATGTGCGTGTACCTGTGTGCATGAGTGACCTGTTGGGATGTGTGTACCTGTGTGCATGAGTGACCTGTTGGGATGTGTGTGTACCTGTGTGCATGAGTGACCTGTTGGGATGTGCGTGTACCTGTGTGCATGAGTGACCTGTTGGGATGTGTGTGTACCTGTGTGCATGAGTGACCTGTTGGGATGTGTGTGTACCTGTGTGCATGAGTGACCTGTTGGGATGTGTGTGTACCTGTGTGCATGAGTGACCTGTTGATGTGACCTGTGTGCATGAGTGACCTGTTGGGACCTGTGTGCATGAGTGACCTGTTGGGATGTGTGTGTACCTGTGTGCATGAGTGACCTGTTGGGATGTGTGTGTACCTGTGTGCATGAGTGACCTGTTGGGATGTGTGTGTACCTGTGTGCATGAGTGACCTGTTGGGATGTGTGTGTACCTGTGTGCATGAGTGACCTGTTGGGATGTGCGTGTACCTGTGTGCATGAGTGACCTGTTGGGATGTGTGTGTACCTGTGTGCATGAGTGACCTGTTGGGATGTGTGTGTACCTGTGTGCATGAGTGACCTGTTGGGATGTGTGTGTACCTGTGTGCATGAGTGACCTGTTGGGATGTGCGTGTACCTGTGTGTGTTGGCTGTAGCAGCAGTCTCCATGTGTCTCATGGCGTTCTCCTGCAGGTACTTCTGTTCCCAACGGGTAGAGTCAGCCTCTAGAGCCAGAACCCTCTCCTCCCTCTGCCTCAGCAGCTCCCTCAGAGCAGGGGCACTGCCCTCCCCTACACCCCCACCCCCACCTGGCCCAGTGATCCCAAGCACACCCCCACACACTCTCTGAGGGGAGGAGAGCGAGGCGGAGGTTTGGAAGAAGGAAGAGACATATGTAAAAAATTATTTACAAAAAGGTTTAGGACAATCCAGACCCATTTTATGCATTAACAAATAGCATATGACCTGTTATGACATTGTTATGACACCGGCCAAGAGAGCGTTATGTGTGGTACCTGTTGCGTGCGCAGTGTGTGTAGCTCTCTCTCCAGCCGTGTACGCAGGCGTCTCTCTAGCTGCTCTCTCTTCTCACAGGCCGTCTGCAACTGCACCACAGCATGCTGCAACCCTTCCACACGTGCCGCATACACACACTTCACACGCAGCTACACACACACACACACACCAGGGAGGAATGGACACAGATACAGTATGTTGGATTGATCTGTATGTGTATATGGTATGTGAATAAGTGTCTGAATGAATGACGTAATGTGATATACCGTTATGTAATGTGATATACCATTATGTAATGTGATATACCGTTATGTAATGTGATATACCTTGATGTAATATGATACTGTGACGTAATGTGATGTGTTGTAATGTGATATACCGTGACGTAATGTGATATACCGTGACGTAATGTGATATACCGTGACGTAATGTGATATACCGTGACGTAATGTGATATACCGTGACGTAATGTGATATACCGTGACGTAATGTGATATACCGTGACGTAATGTGATATACTGTGACGTAATGTAATGTGATATACCGTGATGTAATGTGATATACCGTGACGTAATGTGATATACTGTGACGTAATGTGATGTGATGTAATGTGATATACTGTGACGTAATGTAATGTGATATACCGTGACGTAATGTGATATACCGTGACGTAATGTGATATACCGTGACGTAATGTGGTGTGACGTAATGTGATATACTGTGTTATAATGTGATATACAGTGACGTAATGTAATGTGATATACTGTGACGTAATGTGATATACTGTGACGTAATGTGATATACTGTGACGTAATGTGATATACAGTGACGTAATGTGATATACCGTGACGTAATGTGATATACTTTGACGTAATGTGATATACAGTGACGTAATGTGATATACTGTGACGTAATGTGATATACTGTGACGTAATGTGATATACAGTGACGTAATGTGATATACAGTGACGTAATGTAATATACCGTGACGTAATGTGATATACTGTGACGTAATGTGATATACTGTGACGTAATGTGATATACCGTGATGTAATGTGATATACCGTGACGTAATGTGATATACCGTGACGTAATGTGATGTGACGTAATGTGATATACTGTGTTATAATGTGATATACCGTGACGTAATGTGATATAATGTGATATACTGTGATGTAATGTGATATACAGTGATGTAATGTGATATACAGTGACATAATGTGATATACTGTGACGTAATGTGACATACAGTGACGTAATGTGATATACCGTGACGTAATGTGATATACCGTGATGTAATGTGATATACCGTGACGTAATGTGATATACCGTGACGTAATGTGATATACCGTGACGTAATGTAATGTGATATACCGTGACGTAATGTGATATACTGTGACGTAATGTGATATACCGTGACGTAATGTGACATACTGTGACGTAATGTGATATACTGTGACGTAATGTGATATACTGTGACGTAATGTGATATACTGTGACGTAATGTGATATACCGTGACGTAATGTGATATACCGTGACGTAATGTAATGTGATATACCGTGACGTAATGTGATATACTGTGACGTGATGTAACGTGATATACCGTGACGTAATGTGATATACTGTGACGTGATGTGTACCTCTTCCTCTAAGTGTAGTGCTCTCTGCTGGGCGCTGCTCAGAGCTGACTCCAGTCTCTCTGCCCTCCGCTGCTGCTTCTCCACCTCTTCCTCCAAACGCTCTTTCTCCATCAGTCCATCCCCTGAGAGACAGCGAGAAACAGAGACAATGAGGGAAGATAAAAGATAAGAGAAAAAATGCTCAAATCAGACTTACCAACCCTTTAAAGTTAGAATTAGAGAACCCAATACTCCTCATGACTGGAATGTTCAAAGGTAGCAACATGGCATCCAGCCCTACTGTTGACCAAACTCTGGGTCGGGGTGGATGTGTGTTGGGTGGGGGAGGGAAGGATAAGGGGGGAGGGGGGGGGGGGAATCTGCTGAGGCTGCATTCCCAGCACAGACCAGATCATTCCCCTTTGTCTCTGGGTTAACATGTCACACACATGCAGAAGAGGGGAGAGAGACAGGTGTGTGTAAAGGGAGGAGGGGAGAGAGACAGGTGTGTGTAAAGGGAGGAGGGGAGGAGATATGGTGCAGAGTATTTGGGTAGTTTGTGGGGGTGGGGGGGGGGTCTGACACGTTTAAACAGCACCTGTCCTAAAACTGCTATAAGATATACCCCCTTTCCCTCCCTTTGCCTGTCTCTACTGGCCTCCCCCTCTCTTTATCTCTCCCTCCCCACTCTATCCCTCATTCCTGGTGTTACATACCAGACAGCCCAGTGAAATACAACAAACACTTCCTCTCCTCTCTCATGGTGCCCAGGGAGGGAGAGAAATGGGGAGAGAGGGAGTGGTGGGAGTGAGAGAGAGAGAGCTTGGCAGTGGGATAGTGTCAGTGGAAGAGAGAGAGGGGAGTGAGTGGGAAAGAGAGAGATGGTGGGAGACAGAGCGTGATAATGCGAGAAAGGTGGTGGTCAGGAGGAGAAAGTTCTCTCTGTTTGGGTTTCCAGGCCAGACGAGGTCACTGTCTGTATTCACACTGACTCTCTAATAAAAGTAAGTGTGTGTGTGCACGTCCGTGTGTGTGTGTGTGTGTGTGTGTGTGTGTGTGTGTGTGTGTGTGTGTGTGTGTGGCTAAAAGGAAATGGGATAATTGTATGTGTGCTGAATTTAGCCTGGGAAGAGAGGGAGTGGTGGAGAAAGAAGAGAGGAAAACCTAAATGCTGGGTGTGTCCTCATTCCCACTCACTAACACGCATCAACACCACAAACACACAAGTACTCATCAATACCACAAGTACAGACACAAACACACACACTTACTAAGCTCAGCAGCATGTCCATCCTCCTCTCCCTCTGGCTCACAGCACGCTAGCTGTTGATTGGCAGTCTCTAGGCGATCTGAGACATAGACGTGACACAGTCATACACAGACATAACATAGTCATACACAGACATAACATAGTAATACACAGACATAACACAGTCATACACAGACATAACATAGTCATACACAGACATAACACAGTCATACACAGACATAACATAGTAATACACAGACATAACACAGTCATACACAGACATAACATAGTCATACACAGACATAACATAGTAATACACAGACATAACACAGTCATACACAGACATAACATAGTCATACACAGACATAACATAGTCATACACAGACATAACAGTCATACACAGACATAACATAGTCATACACAGACATAACACAGTCATACACAGACATAACACAGTCATACACAGACATAACACAGTCATAACATAGTAATACACAGACATAACAGTCATACACAGACATAACATAGTCATACACAGACATGACACAGTCATAACATAGTAATACACAGACATAACACAGACATAACATAGTCATACAGACATAACATAGTAATACACAGACATAAAATAGTCATACACAGACATAACATAGTCATAAACAGACATAACACAGTCATAACAGTAATACACAGACATAACACAGACATAACATAGTCATAAACAGACATAACACAGTCATAACAGTAATACACAGACATAACACAGACATAACATAGTCATACACAGTCATACAACATAGATGAACATGTTTAACTCCTCTTCTATCAACACAACTTATTGGTCAAAATTACCCAAATCCCACACATACAGCTAAGAAGAAGGTTGAAAAAAGGGTAACTGCACTTTAAGGACCCAATTATGTATTTTATTTTCAACATCCTTTTACAGGTCCCTCCCTCCTGTCCTACCTCTCAGGTCTCTGTTGAAGACAGTCAGACGTCTAATCTCCCCCTCCAGTTTGCATCTCATTGTTCGGTCCAGCCCCTCCCTCTTTGACGAGCTCTTCATCAGCCAATCATACTCTTCAGAGATCCTCTGGAGCTCCTCCTCTAACTGCAGCGCAAGGAAGAGTAGTTTGTAGAAATGACTGAAAAAGGGTCAGTTATTTTTATTCCCCTAATGCTTTAGGACAGGGTGGATGATTAGTTGACTAAGTGAATCAGCTGTGCCAGTTTAGGGTTAGTACAAAAATGTGAAGCGTGTAGGGGGGGTGAGTTTGTTAAACCCTGGTTTAAGGCCAAATGAAGCCGTTTTCATATCAATATCAAATCATTTCTGGGTAACAATTAAGTACCTTACCGTAATATAGTTCCAATCAAATGTTCAAAAATAGCTTTATAGCAAAACCATTTCTCAAGCAAGAATTTTGCTAGGACTGTCTGGGAATATTCTAAATGGGGAGGGGAAAACCGAAACGTAGCTGTTATTGGCAGAGAGGTTTGGAACTCTTTGTTATTGGTCTATTAATCAATTTACCACATGGTGATGTCACCATGGAAAGCCAAAACTGCTGATTATAAGATCCTGTGTAGATTGTATTTTCAACCAGCAACTATCAGGAAATAACAATGAGCAAATGTGTTCATACTTTTACAGTGTTAATGTTATCAGCTGTTGTACAATATGATATAAAACACACAAAACATTAAAATATTGACTAATGGGGCCTATAAGGTTATAGTGAGTCAGTTATACAGTCACATACAAACTTCCTCGTACCCAGTGCAGTTTGGAAGCCTTCTCTCTGTGTGTCAGCAGCTCGTGTCTCAGAGTCTGGTTCTCCTCACACAGCAGCTGGACCATCTGCTGCACCTTGGCTGCCATGACCACCTCCACACCGGAGGGGCCTGGGGAAGGTTGTTGAGGCTGGGGTTGGAGCTGAGAGACAAGGGTAGAAGTCTGGGCCTGGATGTTGGGGAGAAGGGTGGAGGTGTGGGTCTGGGAGGGTGTGGGACTGTGGTGGTACTGGACTGAGGGACCCCCTAGAGTCCCAGGGTGGTGCCGCTTGCTCTGGTACTCAGGTGGGGGTTGCTCTCAGCTCTGGTTGGCTGGGCTGTGGACCAGTCCATTATTGTGGAAGAGGGGGGGTCAATGAAGGGAGGGCCCAGCTCAGAATGAGAGGAGGGGGGCTGGGATCTCCCTAAGGGGGAGCAGAAGGGCGGCTGGGTGGGCTTGAAGGGGTACTCTGGTGGGGGTCCGCGGGAGTCTACTGATCCTGTGAGTGGGGTTATGTTTAGGGGTGGGGGGTAACTGAGGGAGGGGTTGCTAGTTCCATTGGCCTCAACGCTGATTTGGAGGATCCTCTGGCTGAGAGAATACACATGACCCTGCTTCAGTTGCCTCAGAGTAGAGTCTCCATTGGCCCCTCCACCCCAGATAGACAAACCCTCAGCCTCATCCCCATCACTCATAAAGCCTTGCTGAGGGCCCAGGGGTGGGCTGGGGCTGGGGAAAGGAGAGGGGTCAGTGTTGGTGTCAGGGCTAGAGGTCTCAGAGGGGCTGTTAGGAGCTAAGCTGGTCCAGGCTGAGGGCTGGCTGTCTGGGGTGTGAGAGGGGCTAGGCAGGCTCTCCTGGTCCTCCAGTGTATAATACAGCTGGTCCTGGTAGTGGTGTTGTCCCTGGGTCTGGGCCTTGGCCTGCTCATAGCTCGGCAGCTCCTCTAAACTGGGCTGGAGGGGGGTTGGGGGGGCTGGGGGAGAGGGAGAGGGGGCTGGGGAGGTCCATGTTTCTCCAGGGAGCTACCGTCAGCCTGCTGCTCCTGCCCCTGAGGCTCCTGCCGAGCCCAGCGCAACTGGGGGTGAGCTAGTGGGCGGTGAGGGAAGGTAAGGGGGTAAGGTGGTAGTTGGCTGTCTGAGGTGGGGGCACCGCTGGGTGGCTGCTGCAGCAGGGGTGGGGAGGCCACCTGCGAGGGCTGCATGGGGTTCAGGTTGTCACTCTGAGGCCCCCATCCTCCCTCTCCTCCTCCGTAGCTGGTTTGTTCTTGTATGGTGCTTGAGAGAAGCTTCCCGCCCTCGTCCTCCTCTCCTCGCATGGCGCTCACACAGGGGTGGGACACAAACGCCAAGGCTGCATCACCTAGGAAACAGCAGGGGTCAGAGGTCAATGTCAGGTGTATCATGCCTAAGGCCTAGCTTATCTCCCCCTAACTGCTAGTGTACCTGGTTCCCTGGCAGGTGTGGAGGTGCGACGGGTGAGAAGGATGGACAGTAACGGTGGATGAGTGGTCATTGAGGTGGGGTCATTGTTGATGGTGAAGGGGACTGTTTCTGGGGGGCACTGAACAACGTCCTCCAGTGCAAAGACTCCTGGGAAACTATGGTACAAAGAGAGACCTGGAAAAGAAACAAAAATTAAATAGTTGTTTTTACTTATAAGTTATAATAGGTTAGGGACCAGGTGAGTGTTAGTGCAGAGTTCTCAGGAGATGACACTGTCTGGTCATCTGCTGTCCTCAGCATTCCCATCCTGGTGTTTCCCTCCAGTACCTCTCAAAGCAAACAGACTCAACCACATGTCCAACTAATGTCTGTCCTCTGAGACACACACACACACACACACACACACACACACACACACACACACACACACACACACACACACACACACACACACACACACACACACACAAAGTAAAATGTGGAAGATGTCCAGAGAATATTTTAACCATATGCATAGCAAGCTTGCTGTTGTGGCCTCCTGGACAACTGACACATTAACCCAGGGTTTCCCCAACTCGGTCCTTCCCCCCCCGTTTCCCAAACTCGGTCCTTCCCCCCCGTTTCCCAAACTAGGTCCTTCCCCCCGTTTCCCAAACTCGGTCCTGCCCCCCCTCCCCGTTTCCCAAACTCTGTCCTGCCCCCCCCCCCCCCCGTTTCCCAAACTCTGTCCTTCCCCCGGTTTCCCAAACTCTGTCCTTCCCCCCCGTTTCCCAAACTCGGTCCTTCCACCTCCGTTTCCCAAACTCGGTCCTTCCCCCGTTTCCCAAACTCGGTCCTTCCCCCGTTTCCCAAACTCGGTCCTTCCCCCGTTTTCCAAACTCGGTCCTTCCCCCGTTTTCCAAACTCGGTCCTTCCCCCGTTTCCCAAACTCGGTCCTTCCCCCCCCGTTTCCCAAACTCGGTCCTTCCCCCGTTTCCCAAACTCGGTCCTTCCACCTCCGTTTCCCAAACTCGGTCCTTCCCCCGTTTCCCAAACTCGGTCCTTCCCCCGTTTCCCAAACTCGGTACTTCCCCCGTTTCCCAAACTCGGTACTTCCCCCGTTTCCCAAACTCGGTCCTTCCACCTCCGTTTCCCAAACTCGGTCCTTCCCCCGTTTCCCAAACTCGGTCCTTCCCCCGTTTCCCAAACTCGGTACTTCCCCCCCGTTTCCCAAACTCGGTACTTCCCCCCGTTTCCCAAACTCGGTCCTTACCCCCGTTTTCCAAACTCGGTCCTGCCCCCGTTTCCCAAACTCGGTCCTTCCCCCCATTTCCCAAACTCGGTCCTCCCCCCATTTCCCAAACTCGGTCCTTCCACATCCGTTTCCCAAACTCGGTCCTTCCCCCCATTTCCCAAACTCGGTACTTCCCCCCGTTTCCCAAACTCGGTCCTTACCCCCGTTTTCCAAACTCGGTCCTGCCCCCCGTTTCCCAAACTCGGTCCTGCCCCCCCCCGTTTCCCAAACTCGGTCCTTCCCCGTTTCCCAAACTCAGTCCTGCCCCCCCCTTCATGTCTAGGTTTTTGCCCTAGCACTACATAACTGATTCAAATCATCAAAGCTGATGATGAGTTGGTATTTAAATCATCTGTGTAGTGCAAGAACAAAAACCAACACGTGAACCCAGGGGGGGCCCCAGGACCGGGTTTGGTAAACCCTGCACTAACAGGCCGAAATAGACAACTGACGCACTAAAGGACAGAAATAGACAACTGAACTGACACATTACGGAACGAAGTAAAACCGGAGTCAAATGCCAGAACTATATAGTCAGCTATAATTGCGACCAAGCCGCAATGCACACTTTGAAGACAAACACCCAAAAGTTATTTAGGCTAGTTAACTTCCCGAAAGCCGGTCAGAGACGGCCCTACAAATGAGCTCAATGAGTCTGTGCGTGCGCAAGGAGCGCGTGGATTGAACTGACCAAAACATCACATGCTGTAAGAAAGCTGACCTCACGCACTTCTTTCCCTTATACAGGCATAAACGTTTACCTCGGTACTAAATGGCCGGTCGTGTTGAGACACTTCTCTCCGCGCACTAACGGTGCAACCGGTCTTGATGCTGACTCCCCCGGCTTTAAGAAAAGCAGATTCGGGCAGAGGCGCAAACAGCCGTGGGTCTGCGACAGTAGCGCGATCGTAATCAGCCCCGGACCGTTCGTTCTGGCTTGAGCGGAATGCCAAAGCAAGACCTGCAGTTCAGGGGGGCGTGCCGGGGTCCTAGCGCCCGCAGATTAATATCCAGGGGTCTTATTATTATTAATTAAGGTTTTATGACAGACTACACCAAATGGTGTATTGCTGCCACCTACTGTATTGAAACAAAAAACATTCCATTAGGCGGTGGACCCCACATAGAAAACATGAATAAACAAACACCCCCCTCCCTCAGGAACAGTTCAGATCACCTGAACAGGCTGTGAAGATGGAGCATTCATCAACAGGATTCCTTGGAATACCTCTGCTGTAAAATACTTGAGTCCCAATAAACACTCAGCCACACTCACAATGATGCCTGTTTTCTCAGATTCCCTCTCTGTTCGCACTGTGCAGTTGATAACCAATGCAGTAAATGCTACAAAATCCACCTTAACATGAGACATGTCAAAATCCCTCTGCAGACAAGGAATATTATCTGGTGTCTCTACTCCTGCTACCATTAGTTCTTCAACTCCACTTCTTTCTTCCACTCGTCTCCCTGCTTCCGGATAGGAGACATGCTGGACAGCTCTTATGTGGGTCAGTTTGCGTGCATCAACCACTTGATCCAATTCGTCACATATATACTGTATCCTTTGCATTTACTTCTAGCACCAGGATACAGCATAAACGTGAAGAATTGGATGAAGTAATGGCAGTAGGAGTAGAGACACAAGATAATATTCCCTGTCTGCAGAGATCCGGTCATGTTACAGAGTTAACGCCTCAAAGATCCACACACGTTTTCTCTGACACATTGGCGCGGCTTGCATCCGGGTTAAGTTCAAATATAGACATGTATATAAATCAATAAATATCCCCACACAACACACTCCAATCCAATCTTCTTGAGGCGCAGAGCACACTCTTCTCATTAAATACAAAAAAAGAAGCCCTCATTACTCTCATCGACACCACCTCAATTTTTATAGAGACTTCAAATGGATCTCCCAGATAACAACATTGATCCAAAACCCTTACTCTGACTAAAAAAGACTTGGATTTGTATGATTCCACAGCCACTTTACTTATCTTATTTCCTTTTGTATTCGCCTCTGTAATCCAAGTCGTCTCACTCTCATCTCTACTCACGCCATCTTATTCAAACAGAACATCCGCCGTTATCTTCCCTGGGCCTTTTCACCAATACCAATCGGAAAGGCTCTAACCGGGGGTCATAGTTCAACCCCAGGATATAGGGTTCCAATGATGTCACGCCCCCAACAAAAACCTAATGGATTCAGTTAGGTTCAACTGTAAAACGGATGCTGATTTATGGATGGAAAGAGAGCTCCACCTAACTCTGTGTCACCTGGCGTTTTGTTACAGGTAATATTTATCAGAGCCTATTTTTCACATACACACACACACACGTGGGGCGGCAGGGTAGCCTAGTGGTTAGAGTGTTGGACTAGTAACCGGAAGGTTGTGAGTTCAAACCCCCGAGCTGACAAGGTACAAATCTGTCGTTCTGAACAGGCAGTTAACCCACTTTTCCCAGGCCGTCATTGAAAATGAGAATATGTTCTTAACTGACTTGCCTGGTAAAATAAATAAAACACACTTGTTTTTCTAACCTAGTGGGGACCTAAAATTGATTTCCACTTCCATTCCTATTTTCCTTAACCCCTGACCCTAATTCTAACCTTAACCCCTAACCTTAACCCCTGACCCTAATTCTAACCCTAACCCTAACCTTAACCCCTAATCCTAATTCTAACCCTAATTCTAACCCTAACCCTAACCTTAACCCTATCCCTGACCCTAATTCAAATTCTAACCCTAACCCTAAACCTAACCCCTAAGCTTAAAATAGCATTTGTCGTCGTGGGGATGTGGGAAATGTCCCCATGAGGGAGAAGCTTCCTTGTTTTACTATCCTTGTTGGGACTTTTGAGGATTTCAGGTCCCCACAAGGTTTGATAAACAAAACTACATGCGCACACACACACACACGCACGCGCGCACACACACACACACACAGGGAGAGAAGGGGGGGCATGTGTAGACTACCTCCGTCGGGCTCGGGCTCGTTAGACACTCCAATGTGATCCAGCCATTGGGCCACATCTTCTGGAATCCAGTTCTCACCGGACTCCAGTCCTGCTTTCCCCCTGGGTGCAGAATCCAGTCCAGCATTTATTTCAGACCCTGACTCCAGACCAGCTTTCCCCCTGGGTGCAGAATCCAGTCCAGCATTTATTTCAGACCCTGACTCCAGACCAGCCTTCACCCTGGGTTCAGAATCCAGTCCAGCATTTCTTTCAAAGCCTGACTCCATGCCTGCTTTCCCCCTGGTCAGAGGAAGCTCTGGTTAGGGTGTGTGTGTGGTTAGCTTTATTCCTACATGTGAGAACTTGCTTGGTACTCAACTACAGTCTGTAAACACCTACTTATATGTGTGTGTGTGTGTGTGTGTGTGTGTGTGTGTGTGTGTGTGTGTGTGTGTGTGTGTGTGTGTGTGTGTGTGTGTGTGTGTGTGTGTGTGTGTGTGTGTGTGTGTGTGTGTGTGTGTGTGTAATGAAAAAACATTCCCTACAGCAACAAGATGTGTGAAAGATCTCTATCCATATTTCCCTTTATCTCTCACTTCTCTCACACACTTTCCCCTTGCTTATTCACACTACAGAAGAGAGCAGAGGAGAAAGTCAGTCAAAGATCACTCTCACAGTACCTAGGCTTTATCCCCCCCCCCCTCTCTCTCCGTCTGTCAATTTCTCTCTCCGTCCCTTCCTCGCCCTCCGTCTCCCTCTGCCCCCTCGCCCCACCGTTTAATGGAGATTGTCCTACCTGAGTGTTGCCCGTGGATAATGTCTGATGAGAACGATGATGATGAGAGTCAGCGATGAGTGTGTGCTTTGGGGCTTCTAAATCCACCAAACCATCAAACCCCACAGTCACACAGACATGCCGACTCTGCCCAGACCTGCCTCAACACACACACACACACACACAGGGGTGTCCTTGGAATGAGGGAGGGAGAGAAAGAGGCATGGGAGTGATAGAGGTGGGATAGAGAGAGAAGAAGAAGAGAGGAAGAATTAAATAACCAAGTAGAGAGAGAGAAAGAAAGAGAGAGAGAGAGAGGAAGAAATATTAATTTCTCCTACATTCTGCCTCTTCGTCTGTGTTTAGAGACATTCTGTCTGTTCTGTTATCTGGCTACTGAGGGAAAGGACACACACACACTCTCTCTCTCTCTCTCTCTCTCTCTCTCTCTCTCTCTCGCTCTCTCTCTCTCTCTCTCTCTCTCTCTCTCTCTCTCTCTCTCTCACTCTCTCTCTCAGAGCGTTGGGCCAGTAACCGGAAGGTCACTATTTCAAATCCCGAGCCAAAAAGGTGAAAAATCGGACGTTGTGCCCTTGAGCAGGACACTGAACCCTAATTGCTACAGGGTTGTCATTGATAAGCAGACCCTGGCCATGACCCCACTCTCAGAGAATGTCTCAGGGAGAGGGATATGCAAAAAAAAAAAAATTCAGTACATACTTGTACATGTGTGAAATAGGACAAATATAGGCACCCACCATATGTGTCCTATTACACATACTGCCAGTGGTGGAAAAAGTACCCAACTGTCATACTTGAGTAAAAGTAAAATACCTTAATAGAAAATGAGTCAAGTTAAAGTAAAAGTCACAGAGCAAACTTCTACTTGAGTAAAAGTCTAAAAGTATTTAGATTAAAAATATACTTAAGTATCAAAAGTAAATGTAATTGCTAAAATATACTTAAGTATCAAAAGTGAAAGTATAAACCATTACAAATGTCTTATATTAAACAAACCAGACAGCACAATTTTCTTGTTTTTGATTTATTTAAGGAGAGCCAGGGGCCACTCCAACATTCAGACATAATTTTAAAATGAAGGATGTGTGTTTAGTGAGTCCTCCAGATCAGAGGCAGTAGATGACCAGGAATGTTCTGTTGATAAGTGTGAATTGGACCATTTTCCTGTCCTGCTCAGGATTCAAAATGTAACGAGTACTTTTGGGTGTCTGGAGTAAAAATGTATGGAGTAAAATGTATGGAGTAAAAAATACAATATTTTCTTAAGGAATGTAGTGAAGTAGAAATAAAAGTAGTCAAAAATATAAATAGTAAGGTACAGATACCCAAAAAAACGACTTACGTAGAACTTTAAAGTGTTTTTACTTAAGACCTTTCCACCACTGCATACTGCGCTCTCACTGCCCTCTAGTGAGTAGAGAGTATATTCCTACCTTTCTGGGACTGGGTGAAGTCTGACATCATTCTATCCTAATCTCCCATTTGTTCCTAATCTCTCATGTCTCTAAAATAAAACCTCTATGCCGCTATAAAAGCATAAAGCCGATTTAGGCCTAAAATTGAACATGTCCTACACTGCTCACGCAGGCGCACTACAAATCGAGCGCATCTAACTCCGCTTCATGGAGTTTATTGTCTTCTTTTGGGATTTGCTGTTTTTCTTCGTCAGACATAGTATGGCTACATGCGGAGGCTTCATGTAAAGAAAACTACATTTGCCTCTCGGAAACGACGTTTCCTGTGCTAACTTCCGTAAGGGGAGTCGCTCACATGTACACAATAATCGAGCACGGGAGGTGGAGAGGTGCGTGGAATTAGCTAGTATTTGAGAACATGATATTCGCATGGGGGTCAGATATGCCAGTTGTGGTATCATCTAATGTACAGTCATTGCTAAGATTAGACAATTTTACTAGACGCTTTAAACTAGCTAGAGTTAGTTAGCGCGCTAACGTTAGCTAAATGTGCTTTTAATGCGTTGTTGGAACCTTCATTGGCTAGCTGACTGCAGAGTGCTCTTAGTTAATATGTAACGTTATGCATTAACCTCCGGAAATCCTAACCTTACCTAACTGCTTAGGGGGAAATGCAAAACTGTAACGTTACCTTAGTCGTTAGATCAGCGTCAAGGCCGGGGAAAATTCAACTTAATCCGTGTATTCAGTCATTTGTCATATTGGATCCAGGAGTCTTTCCTTCAGTTAGCCGAGTTGGCTCAACCTCAGAATCATAGCTATGGGAGATTTGCATTGGCTCACAATGTTGTGGCAAAACAGTATGACCTGCCCAGGGAAAACTCTATGCCCCAATTACAGGCTATAAGTTAAGGTGACAACCAGACTTTTCTTTCTCACTCTGTCTGTCTGTAGGTGACATCTCCGGAGACTAGTTAACTGTATTGATACAGGTGTTGACATCACTCCCTCTCACTACCTCTGCTGAAGGGTTCTCTGCTCTGGACCTGTTTCCATTCAACATGACATCAGAGAACACCCTGTATGTAACATCAGAATAATCTGTCTCCTCGTGGTGTAGTTGTCACTGAGTGCATCTGGAGACTCTGGGGTTCTGATTGTGCTTCTGTTGCCAGGGACGATGAGGACACCTTCAAGATCCTGATCGCCACGGATATTCACCTTGGTTACCTAGAGAAAGATGCTGTCCGTGGCAACGACACGTTCAACACCTTCGACGAGATCCTGAAGTGTGCCAAACAGAACCAAGTGTGTGTGTGTGTTTACAGAGGTGTGTGTGTGTGTGTACACACACACAGTAGAATGTAATTTCTCTCTCCCCCACACTCACCTCTGTCTCTGTCTGCAGGTTGACTTCATCCTGTTGGGAGGTGATCTGTTCCATGAGAACAAGCCTTCCAGACGCTGTCTTCACTCCTGCATCTCTCTGCTGAGGAAGTACTGCATGGGAGACACTCCTATCCTCTTCGATGTCCTCAGTGACCAGGCTGTCAACTTCAGCAACAGCAAGTCAGTCTGTGTGTTAGCCCCGAGGTGGCGACGCTAGCCCCGAGGTGGCGACGCTAGCCCCGAGGTGGCGACGCTAGCCCCGAGGTGGCGACGCTAGCCCCGAGGTGGCGACGCTAGCCCCGAGGTGGCGACGCTAGCCCCGAGGTGGCGACGCTAGCCCCGAGGTGGCGACGCTAGCCCCGAGGTGGCCCGCCCGAGGTGGCGACGCTAGCCCCGAGGTGGCGACGCTAGCCGTGAGGTAGCCCGAGGTGGCGAGGTGGCGACGCTAGCCCCGAGGTGGCGACGTTAGCCCCGAGGTGGCGACGCTAGCCCCGAGGTGGCGACGCTAGCCCCGAGGTGGCGACGTTCGCCGATGTTCGCCCTGGCGTGGCGACGTTAGCCCTGGCAGCATCCTCACACTTTTTTTTAATTGGGGAAAACCTATACATCACCTGTCACAAATGTTGAATAATATTCTGGTTGAACTGACTAGATAAAATATCCACCTATTATTAAACACTTTCCAAACGTGGGTTGCATGTAAAGTACAGTATGGGCATCAAATGTTTCTCTGTTCTCAGGTTTCCGTGGGTGAACTACCAGGATGAGAACCTGAACATCTCCATCCCCGTGTTCAGCGTGCACGGTAACCATGACGATCCTACAGGGGTAAGCTCCGTTGCCACGGTTTCAGTCATCCATCTTGAACCACATGCGTATATGTCTGAATCTCTATGTGTAACTCTTATCTCTCTCGTCTCCAATCCAGGCGGATGGTCTGTGTGCGTTGGATCTCCTGAGCTCTGCCGGACTTGTCAATCATTTTGGCCGCAGCCAATCAGTAGAGAGGATAGAGATTAGTCCCGTCCTCCTGCAGAAAGGCAGCACTAAGCTAGCCCTGTACGGCATCGGCTCTATTCCTGATGAACGCCTCTACAGGATGTTTGTTAACAACCAGGTGACCATGCTCCGCCCCAAAGAAGACCAGGACCAATGGTTCAACCTCTTCACCATCCACCAGAACAGGTGTGTGTGTGTCTATATACTGTCCACCAGAACAGGTGTGTGTGTGTCTATATACTGTCCATCAGAACAGGTGTGTGTGTGTCTATATACTGTCCATCAGAACAGGTGTGTGTGTGTCTATATACTGTCCACCAGAACAGGTGTGTGTCTATATACTGTCCACCAGAACAGGTGTGTGTGTGTTTATACTGTCCACCAGCACAGGTGTGTGTGTGTTTATACTGTCCACCAGAACAGGTGTGTGTGTGTTTATACTGTCCACCAGAACAGGTGTGTGTGTGTTTATACTGTCCACCAGCACAGGTGTGTGTGTTTATACTGTCCACCAGCACAGGTGTGTGTGTCTATATACTGTCCATCAGAACAGGTGTGTGTGTGTCTATATACTGTCCACCAGAACAGGTGTGTGTGTTTATATACTGTCCACCAGAATAGGTGTGTGTCTATATACTGTCCACCAGAACAGGTGTGTGTGTGTGTGTGTGTGTGTTTATACTGTCCACCAGAACAGGTGTGTGTGTGTGTTTATACTGTCCACCAGCACAGGTGTGTGTGTGTCTATATACTGTCCACCAGAAAAGGTGTGTGTCTATATACTGTCCACCAGAACAGGTGTGTGTGTGTTTATACTGTCCACCAGAACAGGTGTGTGTGTGTGTGTGTGTTTATACTGTCCACCAGAACAGGTGTGTGTGTGTGTTTATACTGTCCACCAGAACAGGTGTGTGTGTGTGTTTATACTGTCCACCAGAACAGGTGTGTGTGTGTGTGTTTATACTGTCCACCAGAACAGGTGTGTGTTTATATACTGTCCACCAGAACAGGTGTGTGTGTGTGTGTTTATACTGTCCACCAGCACAGGTGTGTGTCTATATACTGTCCACCAGAACAGGTGTGTGTGTCTATATACTGTCCACCAGAACAGGTGTGTGTGTGTGTCCACCAGAACAGGTGTGTGTCTATATACTGTCCACCAGAACAGGTGTGTGTGTTTATATACTGTCCACCAGAACAGGTGTGTGTGTGTGTCTTTATACTGTCCACCAGAACAGGTGTGTGTGTTTATATACTGTCCACCAGAACAGGTGTGTGTGTGTGTGTCTATATACTGTCCACCAGAACAGGTGTGTGTCTATATACTGTCCACCAGCACAGGTGTGTGTCTATATACTGTCCACCAGCACAGGTGTGTGTCTATATACTGTCCACCAGAACAGGTGTGTGTCTATATACTGTCCACCAGAACAGGTGTGTGTCTATATACTGTCCACCAGAACAGGTGTGTGTGTCTATATACTGTCCACCAGAACAGGTGTGTGTGTCTATATACTGTCCACCAGAACAGGTGTGTGTCTATATACTGTCCACCAGAACAGGTGTGTGTGTCTATATACTGTCCACCAGAACAGGTGTGTGTGTCTATATACTGTCCACCAGTCTATATACTGTCCACAGGTGTGTGTCTATATACTGTCCACCAGAACAGGTGTGTGTCTATATACTGTCCACCAGAACAGGTGTGTGTCTATATACTGTCCACCAGAACAGGTGTGTGTCTATATACTGTCCACCAGAACAGGTGTGTGTGTGTTTATACTGTCCACCAGAACAGGTGTGTGTCTATATACTGTCCACCAGAACAGGTGTGTGTGTGTTTATACTGTCCACCAGAACAGGTGTGTGTCTATATACTGTCCACCAGAACAGGTGTGTGTGTTTATATACTGTCCACCAGAACAGGTGTGTGTGTATATGCTAAGTGTGTGTGTGGTACTGAATGTGTGTGTCTTTACAAAAGCCACATCTCTGAGGTGTGTGTGTGTTACAGGAGTAAGCATGGTGCCACCAACTACATCCCAGAGCAGTTTCTGGATGACTTTCTGGACCTGGTAGTGTGGGGTCATGAACACGAGTGTCTGATAAACCCCAGCAGGAACGAACAGCGGCTGTTCTATGTCACCCAGCCTGGTAGCTCTGTTGCCACGTCACTGTCCCCCGGGGAGGCCGTCAAGAAGTACGCCAACACACACACACACACACACACACACACACTCTTTTATATACGCTCAAACAGCACTCGCTGTGTGTGTTTGTCTGCATATTTGTATGCCCTTGTGTGTGTTCCTGTGTCCGTGTGTGTCATTGCCTGCGTGTGTGTGTGTGTGTGTGTGCAGGCACATAGGTCTGCTGAGGGTGAAGGGGCGTAAGATGAACCTTCAGAAGATCCCGCTGCACACGGTGCGTCAGTTCTTCATCCAGGACCTGGTCCTCTCAGAGCACCCTGACCTCTTCAACCCTGACATGCCCAAGGTCAACCAGAGGGTAGAGGCCTTCTGCCAGGAGAAGGTGAGCACAAGGTGCTCTTTCTCTGCCTGGCTGTCTGTCCCTCTCTCGCTCGCTCTTTCTCTGCCTGGCTGTCTGTCCCCGTCTCGCTCGCTCTTTCTCTGCCTGGCTGTCTGTCCCTCTCTCGCTCTCTCTTTCTCTGCCTGGCTGTCTGTCCCTCTCTCGCTCGCTCTTTCTCTGCCTGGCTGTCTGTCCCTCTCTCGCTCGCTCTTTCTCTGCCTGGCTGTCTGTCCCTCTCTCGCTCGCTCTTTCTCTGCCTGGCTGTCTGTCCCTCTCTCGCTCGCTCTTTCTCTGCCTGGCTGTCTGTCCCTCTCTCGCTCGCTCTTTCTCTGCCTGGCTGTCTGTCCCTCTCTCGCTCGCTCTTTCTCTGCCTGGCTGTCTGTCCCTCTCTCGCTGCCTGCTCTTTCTCTGCCTGGCTGTCTGTCCCTCTCTCGCTCGCTCTTTCTCTGCCTGGCTGTCTGTCCCTCTCTTTCTCGCTCTTTCTCTGCCTGGCTGTCTGTCCGCTCTTTCTCTGCCTGGCTGTCTGCCTGGCTGTCTGTCCCTCTCTTTCTCGCTCTTTCTCTGCCTGGCTGTCTGTCCCTCTCTTTCTCGCTCTTTCTCTGCCTGGGTCTGTCTGCTCTTTCTCTCTGGCTGTCTCTCGCTCTTTCTCTGCCTGGCTGTCTGTTCTCTGCTCGCTCTTTCTCTGCCTGGCTGTCTGTCTGCTCTTTCTCTGCCTGGCCTCGCTCGCTCTTTCTCTGCCTGGCTGTCTGTCCCTCTCTTTCTCGCTCTTTCTCTGCCTGGCTGTCTGTCCCTCGCTCGCTCTTTCTCTGCCTGGCTGTCTGTCCCTCTCTTTCTCGCTCTTTCTCTGCCTGGCTGTCTGTCCCTCGCTCGCTCTTTCTCTGCCTGGCTGTCTGTCCCTCTCTTTCTCGCTCTTTCTCTGCCTGGCTGTCTGTCCCTCTCTCGCTCGCTCTTTCTCTGCCTGGCTGTCTGTCCCTCTCTTTCTCGCTCTTTCTCTGCCTGGCTGTCTGTCCCTCTCTCTCTCGCTCTTTCTCTGCCTGGCTGTCTGTCCCTCTCTCGCTCGCTCTTTCTCTGCCTGGCTGTCTGTCCCTCTCTCTCGCTCTTTCTCTGCCTGGCTGTCTGTCCCTCTCTCGCTCGCTCTTTCTCTGCCTGGCTGTCTGTCCCTCTCTTTCTCGCTCTTTCTCTGCCTGGCTGTCTGTCCCTCTCTCGCTCGCTCTTTCTCTGCCTGGCTGTCTGTCCCTCTCTCGCTCGCTCTTTCTCTGCCTGGCTGTCTGTCCCTCTGCTCTTTCTCTGCCTGGCTGTCTGTCCCTCTCTCGCTCGCTCTTTCTCTGCCTGGCTGTCTGTCCCTGGCTGTCTCGCTCTTTCTCTGCCTCTCTCGCTCGCTCTTTCTCTGCCTGGCTGTCTCTCGCTCGCTCTTTCTCTGCCTGGCTGTCTGTCCCTCTCTCGCTCTCTCTTTCTCTGCCTGACTGTCTGTCCCTCGCTCGCTCTCCCTGACTGTGTGTGTGTCCGTTCCCAGGTGGAAGCGATGATTGAGGAAGCAGAGCGAGATCGACTAGGAAACCCCCTTACCCCTGAGAAACCCCTCATACGCCTCAGAGTGAGTGAGACATCAGTAACATTTTATACTTGAGCAATAAGGCCCGAGGGGGGGTGTGGTATATGGCCAATATACCACGGCTAAGGGCTGTACTTATGCACATGTCCCTGGACACAGCCCCTAGCCGTGGTATATTGGCCATATACCACCCCCCCTGAGGTGCCTTATTGCTATTATAAACTGGTTACCAATGAAATTAGAACAGTAAAAATACATGTTTTGTCTTACCTGTGGTATACGGTCTGATATACCACGGCTGTCAGCCAATCAGCATTCAGCGCTCAAACCACCCAGATTATAATACACGTTATTCTGTTGAACACTGCAACAGCATTAAGTGTATTTCTCAAGGTACAATTTGAGTATTTGTCACAGTTTAATATTTGTCTCTCTCTCTCTCTCTCAAGGTGGACTACAGCGGTGGTTTTGAGGCCTTCAATGCCACTCGTTTCAGTCAGAAGTTTGTAGAGCAGGTTGCAAACCCCAAAGACGTTGTTCACTTCATCAGACAGAAGGAGTACAAAGTTAAAGGTAACACACACACACACACCATAATCATAACATTTGACAAGCCTA
The DNA here is from genome assembly GCF_036934945.1 of Oncorhynchus masou masou. NCBI lineage: Eukaryota > Metazoa > Chordata > Actinopteri > Salmoniformes > Salmonidae > Oncorhynchus > Oncorhynchus masou. Next base: position 85,164,997 of record NC_088224.1, read on the forward strand.
TTTTTTCTGATGTTCAGATCACTCTCCTGTCTGTCTTTTTTGCTGTGTAAGTGTAGGCGAAGAGGGTGTTGACTTTGGGCAGCTCCTGAGTCACTCCTCAACTGAGGGTCTGAGGGTGGAGGATCTCGTTAAAGAGTACTTCCTGACAGCAGAAAAGGTACACACACACTCCTCCATACACACACACACACTCCTCCATACACACACACACACTCCTCCATACACACACACACACTCCTCCATACACACACACACACTCCTCCATACACACACACACACTCCTCCATACACACACACACACTCCTCCATACACACACACACTCCTCCACATACACACACACACACTCCTCCACACACACACACACTCCTCCATACACACACACACACTCCTCCACACACACACACACACTCCTCCATCCATACACACACACACACACACACTCCTCCATACACACACACACACTCCTCCACACACACACACACACTCCTCCACACACACACACACACTCCTCCACACACACACACACTCCTCCACACACACACACACACTCCTCCATACACACACACACACACACTCACACACACCTCCACACACACACACTCCATACACACACACACACTCCTCCATACACACACACACACTCCTCCATACACACACACACACTCCTCCATACACACACACACACATACACACACACACTCCTCCATACACACACACACCTCCCATACACACACACACACTCCTCCATACACACACACACACTCCTCCATACACACACACACTCCTCCATACACCACACACACTCCTCCATACACACACACACACTCCTCCATACACACACACACACTCCTCCATACACACACACTCCTCCATCCACACACACACACACACACTCCTCCATACACACACACACACTCCTCCATACACACACACACACACACTCCTCCACACACACACACACACACTCCTCCATACACACACACACTCACTCCTACACACACACACACACACTCCTCCATACACACACACACACACACTCCTCCACACACACACACACACTCCTCCACACACACACACACTCCTCCACACACACACACACACACTCCTCCATACACACACACACACACACTCCTCCATACACACACACACACTCCTCCATACACACACACACACTCCTCCATACACACACACACACTCCTCCATACACACACACACACTCCTCCATACACACACACACACTCCTCCATACACACACACACACTCCTCCACACACACACACACACACTCCTCCATACACACACACACACTCCTCCATACACACACACACACTCCTCCATACACACACACACACTCCTCCATACACACACACACACTCCTCCATACACACACACACACTCCTCCATACACACACACACACTCCTCCATACACACACACACACTCCTCCATACACACACACACACTCCTCCATACACACACACACACTCCTCCATACACACACACACACTCCTCCATACACACACACACACTCCTCCATACACACACACACACTCCTCCATACACACACACACTCCTCCATACACACACACACACTCACTCCTCCACACACACACACACACACACACTCCTCCACACACACACACACACACACTCCTCCATACACACACACACACACTCCTCCACACACACACACACACACTCCTCCATACACACACACACACTCCTCCATACACACACACACACTCCTCATACACACACACACACACACTCCTCCTACACACACACACACTCCTCCATACACACACACACACTCCTCCATACACACACACACACTCCTCCATACACACACACACACTCCTCCACACACACACACACACACTCCTCCATACACACACACACACACTCCTCCATACACACACACACACTCCTCCACACACACACACACTCCTCCATACACACACACACACTCCTCCATACACACACACACACACACTCCTCCATACACACACACACACACACTCCTCCATACACACACACACACTCCTCCATACACACACACACACACACACACACACACTCCTCCATACACACACACACACTCCTCCTCCATACACACACACACACACTCCTCCATACACACACACACACTCCTCCCACACACACACACACTCCACACACTCCTCCATACACACACACACACACTCCTCCATACACACACACACTCCTACACACACACACACTCCTCCATCCACACACACACACTCCTCCATCCACACACACACACACACTCCATACACACACACACACACACTCCTCCATACACACACACACACTCCTCCACACACACACACACACACTCCTCCATACACACACACACACACTCCCTCCATACACACACACACACACACTCCTCCATACACACACACACACACACTCCTCATACACACACACACACACACTCCTCCACACACACACACACACTCCTCCATACACACACACACACACCTCCATACACACACACACACACACTCCTCCATACACACACACACACACTCCTCCATACACACACACACACACTCCTCCATACACACACACACACACACTCCACTCCTCCACACACACACACACTCCTCCATACACACACACACACTCCTCCATAACACACACACACACTCCTCCACACACACACACACACTCCTCCATACACACACACACACTCCTCCATACACACACACACACACTCCTCCATACACACACACACACTCCTCCATACACACACACACACTCCTCCATACACACACACACACTCCTCCATACACACACACACTCCTCCATACACACACACACACTCCTACACACACACACACACACTCCTCCATACACACACACACACTCCTCCATACACACACACACACTCCTCCATACACACACACACACTCCTCCATACACACACACACACTCCTCCATACACACACTCCTCCATACACACACACACACTCCTCCATACACACACACACACTCCTCCATACACACACACACACACACACACACACACACACACTCCTCCACACACACACACACTCCTCCATACACACACACACACTCCTCCATACACACACACACACTCCTCCATACACACACACACACTCCTCCATACACACACACACACTCCTCATAAACACACACACACTCCTCCATACACACACACACACTCCTCCATACACACACACACACTCCTCCATACACACACACACACTCCTCCACACACACACTGACTCCATCCACACACACACACACTCCATACACACACACACACTCCTCCACACACACACACTCCTCCATACACACACACACACACACCTCCATACACACACACACATACACACACACACACACTCCTCCATACACACACACACACTCCTCCATACACACACACACACTCACTCCTACACATACACACACACACACACACACTCCTCCATACACACACACACACACTCCATACACACACACACACACACACACACACACTCCTCCACACACACACACACTCCTCCTCCATACACACACACACTCCTGTTACACACACACTCCTCCATACACACACACACACTCCTCCATACACACACACACTCCTCCATACACACACACACATGTGTGTTACACACACACTCCACTCCTCCATACACACACACACACTCCTCCATACACACACACACACTCCTCCATGTGTGTTACACACACACTCCTCCATACACACACACACACTCCTCCATAACACACACACACACTCCTCCATACACACACACACACACTCCTCCATACACACACACACACACACACTCCTCCACACACACACACACTCACTCCTAACATACACATGTGTGTTAACACACTCCTCCATACACACACACACACTGTCTGGATGTGTGTTACACACACACACTCCTCCATACACACACACACACTCCTCCATACACACACACACACTGGATGTGTGTTACACACACACACACACACACACACACACTCCTCCACACACACACACACACTCCTCCTGGATGTGTGTTAACCACACTGGATGTGTGTTCATGACTGTGTGTCTGGATGTGTGTTAACATGACACACACACACACACTCCTCCACACACACACACATGACTGTGTGTCTGGATGTGTGTTAATGACACTCCTCCACACACACACACACACTCCTCCACACACACACACACACACTCCTCCATGTTAACACTGACTCCATACACACACACACACTGTGTGTCACACTGACTCCATACACACACACACACACACACATGACTAACACACTGTGTGTGTGTCTGGATGTGTGTTAACACACACATGACACACTGGATGTGTGTTAACATGACTGTGTGTCTGGATGTGTGTTAACATGACTGTGTGTCCATGACACACACTCCTGACCTGGATGTGTGTTAACATGACTGTGTGTCTGGATGTGTGTTAACACTGGATGTGTGTTAACACTGTGTGTCTGGATGTGTGTTAACATGACTGTGTGTCTGGATGTGTGTTAACATGACTGTGTGTCACACACACACTGTGTGTCACTCCTCCATGACACACACACACACAACCTCACACACACACACACATCTGTGTGTGTCTGGATGTGTGTTAACATGACACATGACACACACACTGTGTGTCCTGACCTGGATGTGTGTTAACCATGTGTGTTAACATGACTGTGTGTCACATGACACACTGTGTGTGTGTCTGGATGTGTGTCCTCCATGACACATGACTGTGTGTCTGGATGTGTGTTAACACACACTGGATGTGTGTCTGGATGTGTGTTAACATGACTGTGTGTGTGTCTGGATGTGTGTTAACACACACACACTCTGGATGTGTGTTAACATGACTGTGTGTGTCTGGATGTGTGTTAACATGACTGTGTGTGTCTGGATGTGTGTTAACATGACTGTGTGTGTGTCTGGATGTGTGTTAACATGACTGTGTGTCTGGATGTGTGTTAACACTGTGTGTGTGTCTGGATGTGTGTTAACATGACTCCTGACTGTGTGTGTCTGGATGTGTGTTAACACACACACACTGTGTGTGTGTCACTGTGTGTGTGTCTGGATGTGTGTTAACATGACACATGACTGTGTGTGTGTCACACTGTGTGTGTGTCCTCCTGGATGTGTGTTAACATGACACACACACATGACTGTGTGTGTCTGGATGTGTGTTAACATGACTGTGTGTCTGGATGTGTGTTAACATGACTGTGTGTCTGGATGTGTGTTAACATGACTGTGTGTCACATGACTGTGTGTCTGGATGTGTGTTAACATGACTGTGTGTCTGGATGTGTGTTAACATGACTGTGTGTCTGGATGTGTGTTAACATGACTGTGTGTCTGGATGTGTGTTAACATGACTGTGTGTCTGGATGTGTGTTAACATCTGTGTGTGTGTAAGCACATGTCTGGATGTGTGTTAACATGACTGTGTGTGTGTCTGGATGTGTGTTAACATGACTGGATGTGTGTTAACATGACTGTGTGTGTCTGGATGTGTGTTAACATGACACTGATGTGTGTAACTGGATGTGTGTTAACATGACTGTGTGTCTGGATGTGTGTTAACATGACTGGATGTGTGTTAACATGTGTGTCTGGATGTGTGTTAACATGACTGTGTGTGGATGTCTGGATGTGTGTCTGGATGTGTGTTAACATGACTGGATGTGTGTTAACATGACTGTGTGTCTGGATGTGTGTTAACATGACTGTGTGTCTGGATGTGTGTTAACATGACTGTGTGTCTGGACTGTTAACATGACTGTGTGTCTGGATGTGTGATGTCTGGATGTGTGTTAACATGACTGTGTGTCTGGATGTGTTAACATGACTGTGTTAACATGACTGTGTGTCTGGATGTGTGTTAACATGACTGTGTGTGTGTCTGGATGTGTGTTAACATGACTGTGTGTCTGGATGTGTGTTAACATGACTGTGTGTCTGGATGTGTGTTAACATGACTGTGTGTCTGGATGTGTGTTAACATGACTGTGTGTGTGTCTGGATGTGTGTTAACATGACTGTGTGTGTGTCTGGATGTGTGTTAACATGACTGTGTGTGTGTCTGGATGTGTGTTAACATGACTGTGTGTGTGTCTGGATGTGTGTTAACATGACTGTGTGTCTGGATGTGTGTTAACATGACTGTGTGTCTGGATGTGTGTTAACATGACTGTGTGTCTGGATGTGTGTTAACATGACTGTGTGTCTGGATGTGTGTTAACATGACTGTGTGTCTGGACTGTGTGTGTGTCTGGATGTGTGTTAACATGACTGGATGTGTGTTAACATGACTGGATGTGTGTTAACATGTGTGTCTGGATGTGTGTTAACATGACTGTGTGTGTGTCTGGATGTGTGTTAACATGACTGTGTGTCTGGATGTGTGTTAACATGACTGTGTGTGTGTCTGGATGTGTGTTAACATGACTGTGTGTGTGTCTGGATGTGTGTTAACATGACTGTGTGTGTGTCTGGATGTGTGTTAACATGACTGTGTGTGTCTGGATGTGTGTTAACATGACTGTGTGTCTGGATGTGTGTTAACATGACTGTGTGTGTGTCTGGATGTGTGTTAACATGACTGTGTGTCTGGATGTGTGTTAACATGACTGTGTGTGTGTCTGGATGTGTGTTAACATGACTGTGTGTGTGTCTGGATGTGTGTTAACATGTGTGTGTCTGGATGTGTGTTAACATGACTGTGTGTGTGTCTGGATGTGTGTTAACATGACTGGATGTGTGTTAACATGTGTGTCTGGATGTGTGTTAACATGACTGTGTGTCTGGATGTGTGTTAACATGACTGTGTGTCTGGATGTGTGTTAACATGACTGTGTGTGTGTCTGGATGTGTGTTAACATGACATGTGTTAACATGACTGTGTGTGTCTGGATGTGTGTTAACATGACTGTGTGTGTGTCTGGATGTGTGTTAACATGACTGTGTGTCTGGATGTGTGTGACTGGATGTGTGTCTGGATGTGTGTTAACATGACTGTGTGTCTGGATGTGTGTTAACATGACTGTGTGTCTGGATGTGTGTTAACATGACTGTGTGTCTGGATGTGTGTTAACATGACTGTGTGTCTGGATGTGTGTTAACATGACTGTGTGTCTGGATGTGTGTTAACATGACTGTGTGTCTGGATGTGTGTTAACATGACTGTGTGTCTGGATGTGTGTTAACATGACTGTGTGTCTGGATGTGTGTTAACATGACTGTGTGTGTGTCTGGATGTGTGTTAACATGACTGTGTGTCTGGATGTGTGTTAACATGACTGTGTGTCTGGATGTGTGTTAACATGACTGTGTGTCTGGATGTGTGTTAACATGACTGTGTGTCTGGATGTGTGTTAACATGACTGTGTGTCTGGATGTGTGTTAACATGACTGGATGTGTGTGTGTCTGGATGTGTGTTAACATGACTGTGTGTCTGATGTGTGTCTGGATGTGTGTTAACATGACTGTGTGTCTGATGTCTGGATGTCTGGATGTGTGTTAACATGACTGTGTGTCTGGATGTGTGTTAACATGACTGTGTGTCTGGATGTGTGTGACTGTGTGTCTGGATGTGTGTTAACATGACTGTGTGTCTGGATGTGTGTTAACATGACTGTGTGTGTCTGGATGTGTGTTAACATGACTGTGTGTGTGTCTGGATGTGTGTTAACATGACTGTGTGTGTGTCTGGATGTGTGTTAACATGACTGTGTGTGTGTCTGGATGTGTGTTAACATGACTGTGTGTCTGGATGTGTGTTAACATGACTGTGTGTCTGGATGTGTGTTAACATGACTGTGTGTCTGGATGTGTGTTAACATGACTGTGTGTCTGGATGTGTGTTAACATGACTGTGTGTCTGGATGTCTGGACTGTGTGTCTGGATGTGTTAACATGACTGTGTGTCTGGATGTGTGTTAACATGACTGTGTGTCTGGATGTGTGTTAACATGACTGGATGACTGTGTGTCTGGATGTGTGTTAACTGGATGTGTTAACATGACTGTGTGTCTGGATGTGTGTTAACATGACTGTGTGTCTGGATGTGTGTTAACATGACTGTGTGTGTGTCTGGATGTGTGTTAACATGACTGTGTGTGTGTCTGGATGTGTGTTAACATGACTGTGTGTGTGTCTGGATGTGTGTTAACATGACTGTGTGTGTGTCTGGATGTGTGTTAACATGACTGTGTGTGTGTCTGGATGTGTGTTAACATGACTGTGTGTCTGGGTGTGTGTTAACATGACTGTGTGTGTGTGTGTGTGTGTGTGTGTGTGTGTGTGTGTGTGTGTGTGTGTGTGTAGACGGTGCAGCTCTCCCTGCTGACGGAGCAGGGCATGGGGAAGGCGGTGCAGGAGTATGTGGACAAGGAGGAAAAGGATGCCATCGAGGAACTGATCAGATACCAGCTGGAGAAAACCCAGAGACACCTGCAGCAGAGAGGAGTACTGACAGAGGAGGAGATTGACCAGGAGGTACAGAGGAGGGGGAGAGGAGGGGGTAGACACCTCCAGCAGAGAGGAGTACTGACAGAGGAGGAGATTGACCAGGAGGTACAGAGGAGGGGGAGAGGAGGGGGTAGACACCTCCAGCAGAGAGGAGTACTGACAGAGGAGGAGATTGACCAGGTGGTATAGAGGAGGGGGTAGACACCTCTAGCAGAGAGGAGTACTGACAGAGGAGGAGATTGACCAGGAGGTACAGAGGAGGTGGTAGACACCTCCAGCAGAGAGGAGTACTGACAGAGGAGGAGATTGACCAGGTGGTATAGAGGAGGGGGTAGACACCTCCAGCAGAGAGGAGTACTGACAGAGGAGGAGATTGACCAGGAGGTACAGAGGAGGGGGTAGACACCTCTAGCAGAGAGGAGTACTGACAGAGGAGGAGATTGACCAGGTGGTACAGAGGAGGGGGTAGACACTTCTAGCAGAGAGGAGTACTGACAGAGGAGGAGATTGACCAGGTGGTACAGAGGAGAGGGTAGACACCTCTAGCAGAGAGGAGTACTGACAGAGGAAGAGGTTGACAAGGAGGTGCAGAGGAGGGGGTAGACACCTCTAGCAGAGAGGAGTACTGACAGAGGAAGAGGTTGACAAGGAGGTGCAGAGGAGGGGGTAGACACCTCTAGCAGAGAGGAGTACTGACAGAGGAAGAGGTTGACAAGGAGGTGCAGAGGAGGGGGTAGACACCTCTAGCAGAGAGGAGTACTGACAGAGGAGGAGATTGACCAGGAGGTATAGAGGAGGGGGTAGACACCTCTAGCAGAGAGGAGTACTGACAGAGGAGGAGATTGACCAGGTGGTACAGAGGAGGGGGTAGACACCTCTAGCAGAGAGGAGTACTGACAGAGGAGGAGATTGACCAGGAGGTGGAGAGGGGAGAGATGATAGTAACCACAGCAACCTGTTCTCTCCTCAGATTCGCCGTTTCAGAGAATCTAAGAAAAACACTGCAGAGGAGGATGAAGAGGTTCAGGTGGTGAGTCAGGAAACACACACACACACACACACACACACACACACACACACACACACACACACACACACACACACACACGTATACGTTCTTACCAGTACTCTCCTCTCTGTGTAGGCCCTCAACAGAGCTAAAGCTCACCGCATAGAGCGAGGCGAAGACCTGGACCTATCAGATGAGCCTGATGTTTCCATGGATTCGGACGAGGACTCTGCCCCGCCTCCCCCCACCAGGGGCAGGGGGCGGGGTGGCAGGGGAAGGGGAAGGGGCCAAACCACAGCCAGGAGAGGAAGAGGTTTGTTTCTCTCCAAGATCTATTCAGTCATGAGAAAGGGTAAATTATATTTATGCATGTATATATTAACAACTGCATTTGTTAGTATGTGTGGGTGCGTTTTGTGTGTGAATGTATTTGTGCCTGTGTGTTCAGGTGCAGCAGAGCCAAAGCCAGCAGGGCGGGCCCGTTCTCAGAAGGCCTCAGTGGTCAACCCCACCCAGGGCAGAAACATCATGGATGGTGAGTGGCTGCTGTGTTGTGTTTCTCAAACCTATGTGTTTTTGTGAGTTATTGTACTGATCTACTACACATCTCCCACCCCTCCCTCTTTCTCCTCCCTCCATCCTGCAGCGTTCCAGGCTCCACCTCAGCGCCCATCGAGAGGGGCGGTGTCGGCTAAATCTTACACAGATGAGGTTCGTCCCTCACACTCCCATCTCTGTGTGCTTTATAGACCTTCTTACTGGTCTTGAAGTGAGTGTGTGTGTTGTACATAGATGTTCTAATGTTGGTGTCCTCACCTCCCTCCTCCATCTCTCCTCCCTCTTCCTCATCTCTCCTCCTCCATCTCTCCTCCCTTCTCCTCCATCTCTCCTCCCTTCTCCTCCATCTCTCCTCCCTCCTCCTCCATCTCTCCTCCCTCCTCCTCCATCTCTCCACCCTCCTCCTCCATTTCTCCTCCCTCCTCCTCCATCTCTCCTCCCTCCTCCTCCATCTCTTCTCCCCCATCTCTCCTCCCCCATCTCTCCTCCCTCTTCCTCCATCTCTCCTCCCCCCTCCTCCATCTCTCCTCCTCCATCTCTCCTCCCCCTCCTCCATCTCTACTCCCCCTCCTCCATCTCTACTCCCACCTCCTCCATCTCTACTCCCCCTCCTCCATCTCTCCTCCCTCCCTCCTCCTCCTCCATCTCTACACCTCCCCTCTCCCATCTCTCCTCTCCCTCCTCCATCTCTCCTCCTCCCTTCTCCTCCATCTCTCCTCCCTCTTCCTCCATCTCTCCTCCCTCTTCCTCCATCTCTCCTCCCTCTTCCTCCATCTCTCCTCCCTCTTCCTCCATCTCTCCTCCCTCTTCCTCCATCTCTCCTCCCTCTTCCTCCATCTCTCCTCTATCTTCCTCCATCTCTCCTCTATCTTCCTCCATCTCTCCTCCCTCCCTCCTCCATCTCTACTCCTCCCCCCTCCCATCTCTCCTCCCCTCCCATCTCTCCTCCATCTCTACTCCTCCCCCCTCCCATCTCTCCTCCCCTCCCATCTCTCCTCCATCTCTACTCCTCCCCCCTCTCATCTCTCCTCCCCCTCCTCCATCTCTCCTCCCCCTCCTCCATCTCTCCATCTCCTCCCCCCTCCTCCATCTCTACTCCCCCTCCTCTCCTCCATCTCTCCTCCCCCCTCCTCCATCTCTACTCCCCCTCCTCCATCTCTCCTCCCCCTCCTCCATCTCTCCTCCCCCTCCTCCATCTCTCCTCCCTCCCTCCTCCTCCTCCATCTCTACACCTCCCCTCTCCCATCTCTCCACCTCCCCTCTCCCATCTCTCCTCTCCCTCCTCCATCTCTCCTCCTCCCTCTTCCTCCATCTCTCCTCCCTCTTCCTCCATCTCTCCTCCCTCTTCCTCCATCTCTCCTCCCTCTTCCTCCATCTCTCCTCCCCCTCCTCCATCTCTCCTCCCCCCCTCCTCCATCTCTACTCCTCCCCCCTCCTCCTCCATCTCTACTCCTCCCCCCTCCCCTCCCATCTCTCCTCCCCCTCCTCCATCTCTCCTCACCCTCCTCCATCTCTCCTCCCTCCCTCCTCCTCCATCTCTCCTCCCTCCCTCCTCCTCCATCATCTCTCCTCCCTCCCTCCATCTCCTCCATCTCTCCTCCCTCCCTCCATCTCTCCTCCCTCCCACCTCCTCCACCTCTCCTCCCTCCTCCACCTCTCCTCCCTCCTCCACCTCTCCTCCCTCCTCCTCCACCTCTCCTCCCTCCTCCTCCACCTCTCCTCCCTCCTCCTCCATCTCTCCTCCATCTCTCCTCCCTCCTCCTCCATCTATCCTCCATCTCTCCTCCCTCTTCCTCCATCTCTCCTCTATCCTCCATCTCTCCTCCCTCCCTCCTCCATCTCTACTCCTCCCCCCTCCCATCTCTCCTCCCCTCCCATCTCTCCTCCATCTCTACTCCTCCCCCCTCCCATCTCTCCTCCATCTCTACTCCTCCCCCCTCCCATCTCTCCTCCATCTCTACTCCTCCCCCTCTCATCTCTCCTCCCCCTCCTCCATCTCTCCTCCCCCCTCCTCCATCTCTCCTCCCTCCCTCCTCCTCCATCTCTACTCCTCCCCCTCCCCTCCCATCTCTCCTCCCCCCCCTCCATCTCTCCTCCCCCTCCTCCATCTCCTCCATCTCTCCTCCCTCCATCTCTCCTCCCTCCCACCTCCTCCACCTCTCCCTCCTCCACCTCTCCTCCCTCCACCTCTCCTCCCTCCTCCACCTCTCCTCCATCTCTCCTCCGTCCCTCCTCCTCCATCTCTACTCCTCCCCCCTCCCATCTCTCCTCCCCCTCCATCTCTCCTCCCCCTCCTCCATCTCTCCTCCCTCCATCTCCTCCATCTCTCCTCCCTCCATCTCCTCCATCTCTCCTCCCTCCCACCTCCTCCACCTCTCCCTCCTCCACCTCTCCTCCCTCCTCCACCTCTCCTCCCTCCTCCACCTCTCCTCCCTTCTCCACCTCTCCTCCCTCCCCCCTCCACCTCTCCTCCTCCACCTCTCCTCCCTCCTCCTCCACCTCTCCTCCCTCCTCCATCTCTCCTCCATCTCTCCTCCCTCCTCCTCCATCTCTCCTCCCTCCTCCTCCATCTCTCCTCCCTCATCTCTAGATAACCATTGATGATGATGACTCTGACGATGTTTCCTTTGTGAAGCCTGCATCAAGACCAACACCTGCATCACGACCAACACAGAGGTAGGAAAGTGTGTTTTGGGCAGGATTTGGACATTGATTAGTGATCTGTGTGTATGTGTCTGTTTGTAGAGGGTATTAAAGGGGCAGTGCAGTCATAAACATGGTTTTCTATGTTTTATATACATTTCCAATCAGAATAATGTCCTTTTTAGTGTAAGAGCTGTTTGAAATTTCAGCTTATTTTGCATGGGTGGAGTTTATAGACCAATAACAGCTAGTTTTCAGGTTGCATATCCCTCCCATTAGGCTCCTCACTCAGACCACTTCTAGCTAAATTCTTGCTTGAAAAATAGTTTTTTGATAAGCTGTTTTTGTTTCTTTTTTTTGGACCAGTTTAATGTAAAACAATCACAGTAAGGCACGTAACTGTTACCCTGTAATGACTTGATAAGAGTAAAAAAACAGCTGCATTGGACCACTAACTGTTCTGCGTTTTTTGTCCTAGGACCTCCTCCTCCTCTTCCTCCTCCAGTAGGCGGGGCTCCCAGAGTCAGAGCCAATCATACAGAGGAGTGACATTTGATGACGACGATGAAGAGGTATGAGACCTGTGAGACGACTGAAATATGCCTGTTGTAGTGTGTGTCTGTCTAACCTCCCTTCTCTCTCTCAGGAGGACTTTGACCCGTTTAAAGGCTCCAGTAGGAGTGGCCAGCGGTAGCTTTAACCCCGCCCCTCATGTTTCTTATTGGCTAGTGAGCTGTGAATGTATGATTAACTTACCCGTAGTTCTTCACACCACTTATGGTCCTGACGATGGACCCCTGGGCTGCCAATACACTGCCTGTTCAGAATAGAGGAAGCATTAGCTGGCTGAACCTGTGTCTAAACTCTTATTTTTCATCCTATACCTTGTTCTCAATCTTTTTAATTGTGAGATAATGTCGTACGGTGAGGTCCCAGCCCTATTAGGTTTCCATTCATTCTAACTTCTAGCTGGACTTTTCCATACCATCTGAAAACCTGCTTTGACTGTTGATTGGCCGTTCTGAGTTCCTAAAGCGTCATTAGTCAGTTTTGTTGAGCCCTGTTATTGGTCAGTGTTGGACCCATTCAGTCACCATGGCGACCGTCTGCTTTCAGCAAATTTATTAAATATTTCCTGTTTCTATATCAGGTGTGTGTTTACTGTTCATGTTTGACGCACGTACACACACACACACTTGTTGACATTCACACCCACTGTGTTAAAACGCACACAAGACGAGCTCAACGGTAAATCTCAATTGTATTCCCTTGATTCCTCAGGTCCTCCCCCCTCGTCTCCTCAAAGCACATTGGAGGGTCCTCCCTCAGATCTTCTCCTCCAATGCGTTTTAAGGAGGAGACATGGAGAGGACGCAAACATGATTGAGATCTATCTACAGGACCGTGGACAAATAAAATATACTATTAAAACGATAACCTTTTATTATTATTATTATTTTTTTACCCCCAATGTCGTGGTTTCCAATTGTTAGTAGTTACTATCTTGTCTCATCGCTACAACTCACTTACGGGCTCGGGAGAGACGAAGTTCGAAAGCCATGCGTCCTCCGATACACAACCCAACCAAGCCTCTTAACAGCTTCTTAACACAGTGTGCATCCAACCCGGATGCCGCACCAATGTGTCGGAGGAAACACCGTGCACCTGGCGACCTTGGTTAGCGTGCGCTGCGCCAGGCCCGCCACAGGAGTCGCTAGTTCGAGATGAGACAAGGACATCCCTACCGCCCAAACCTTCCCAAACCAGGACGACGCTAGGCCAATTGTGCGTCGCCCCACGGACCTCCCGGTCGCGGCCGGTTGCGACAGAGCCTGGGCGCGAACCCAGAGTCTCTGGTGGCACAGCTAGCGCCACCTGGGAGGCCAAAACAACAACCTTTGATGCTTCAGGGAAATGATCAAATGGGGTCCTGTACAAATATATCCAAAGTTCAGCATTTTCTCATTCCCTCCTTGAGTGCAGCACTGACATGACGAGGGATTTTCACACTGGCAGTTTTCTTTCACACTTGTATATACTGTTGTGGGGTAATACCAACCTTAGCCCAGGCTTAGATGGCCATGCTCTGGAGAGGGTATTGGGACTGGCCCAATACAAATTGTTCAACATTTCCCGTGTGAAACGGCTATTTCTGGTATGTGTCATTTTAAGTGGAACATGTGAAATCATGGCGGAGACCTTGAGCCAACTTTTGTCAGAGCAGTGATGGTTGAAGGAAGGACAAAGGTATGTTTATTTAGAGTTGGCCACTTGAACAGAGTAACACGTGTCCAGTGTCTGGCCCTACAGTGTACAAGACAGGTCAAATAAGGTCAGAGTTGATTTTTCAGTTTCCGTGGTAACATCTTCTGGTTAGGCCTGGTAGTGAACACATGGAAGATCTCAACTGCATACTCCTTGTGTCCCCCCTCGTCTTCTCAAAACCCGTTGGACGAGAAAGCCAGAGGTCCCTCCCCTCTGACCTTCTCCGATGGGTTTTAAGGAGACGAGAGGGGACGTGAGAAGTATGCAATTGACTTCCCACTGTGTAGGTAGGCAGACGGACATTGTGTGGCCGACCAGACATCAACCAGGAAACTGGTTGGTCCATGGTGGTGTATAGCTGGTATTGCAGTGTGGGAGTAATACAGATCGTTTAGAGTTGTCTGATGTGGGAACCCAAAGATCAGGCACTGCATTCTACACATCTACACTGTTGAGTTTGTACTCTGAAAATTAGAACCTAACGGACACTATGAAAGCTTTAAACCAAGTTTATTCTGCCCAGAGAGTCAATACAGCTGCATTAGACAAAGGCATTGTTTCACCTGTGGTAGTATACATACCACACTGGATGGAGTCTCCTTATTGCTAAACATTGCATCGTTATTGCTAGGCAGGGAGCTGAGTGATCTGGGCCTTAAACAGTCCCTCCCCTTATCAGTACTGTTACATGTGATTGCTTCCCCTGCACTCAGCCCCTCCCAAGCTTCATTATGACACGCCTCATGTCTCTATTATATCTAATGATGATAATACACAGCTCAGAATCCAAACCTATCAAATATGTGAACACCCCTTCAAATTACTGGATTCCGCTATTTCAGCCACGGCTAAAAAAATTATAGACAAACATTGGCAGTAGAATGGCTTTTCAATGTGGCAGCGCCATAAGATGCCCTGCTCGAGCTGCCCCGGTCAACTGTAAGTGCTATTATTGTGAAGTGGAAACGTTTCTGAGCAACAACGGCTCAGCCACGAAGGGGGAAGATCACAGAACGGGAACGGCGAGTACTGAGACGCATAGCTCCTAAAAATGGTCTGTCCTCAGTTGCAACACTCACTACCAAACTGCCTCTGGATAATGGCACCGGAGGAGATGGCTGCCGTTTTTACGCTCTCCTAACCAATTGCACAATTGTGTTTTTATCGCGTCTAGATATCTGGACAGCGATTACTCACCTCGTACTGGAAAAAGGTTTTTCTTTTAACGAGTCGGACGTGAAGGATTTACTTAAGTCACCCGACAAGGCCCAAATCCCAGTGATTCGCATGGGGATGCCTTGTAAGGATCTGACGGCGAGTGGGTAATCTGCCTCTACCATCAGTACTTTCAGCCAACGTGCAATCATCGGATAACAAAATAGACAAACTACGATCACAAATATCCCACCAACGGGACATTAAAAACTAATATCTTAAGTTTCACCGAGTCATGGTTGAATGATGACATGAATTACATACAGCTGGCAGGTTTTACGCTGCATTGGCAAGACAGAACAGCTGCCTCCGGTAAGACAAGGGGTTTGTAAACAACAGCTGGTGCACAAAATCTAATAGAATGGAAGTGTTGAGGTTTTGCCTGAGGTAGAGTATCTCATGATATGCTGTAGACCACACTATCTACCTAGAGAGTTTTCAACTGTATTTTTCATAGCTGTCTACATACCACCACAGACCGATGCTGGCACTAAGACCACACTCAATGAGCTGCATACGGCCATTAGCAAACAGGAAAACGCTCATCCAGCGGTGGTGCTCCTAGTGGCCGGGGCCTTTAATGCAGGGAAACTTAAATCCGTTTTACCTCATTTATGTCAACACGTTAAATGTGCAACCAGAGGGGAAAAAATCCTCTAGACCACCTTTACTCCACACAGAGATGCTTACAAAGCTCTCCCTTGCCCTCCATTAAGCAAATCTGACCATAATTCTATCCTGGAATATGTTCTGATACTCTTCCGATGGCATTGAGGAGTACACCACATCAGTCACTGGCTTCATCAATAAGTGCATCAATGATGTCATTCCCACAGTGACTGTACGTACATATTCCAACCAGAAGCCATGGATTACAGGCAACAACCGCACTGAGCTAAACGGTAGAGCTGCCACTTTCAAGGAGCGGGACTGTAACCGTGAAACTTATAAGAAATCCCGCTATGCCCTGCGACGAACCATCAAACAGTCAAAGTGTCAATACAGGACTAAGATTGAATCGTACTACACCAGCTCCGACCATCCTCGGATGTGGCAGGGCTTGCAAACCATTACAGAGTACAAGGAGAAGCACAGCCGAGCGCTGCCCAGTGAGCCTACCAGACGAACTAAATAACTTATATACTTGCTTCCAGGCAAGTAACACTGAAACATGCATGAGAGGATCAGCTGTTCCGGATGACTGTGTGATCAGGCTCTTCGCAGCTGATGTAAGACCTTGGAACACAAATTACCAGGTCCTGTACTCTGAGCATGCGCTAACCAACTGGCAAGTGTCTTCACTGACATTTTCAACCTCTCCCTGTCTGAGTCTTTAATACCAACATGTTTCAAGCAGACCACCATAGTCCCTGTGCCCAAGAACACTAAGGTAATCTTCCTAAATGACTACCGAAACGTATCACTCATGTCTGTAGCCATGACCAGACCTTTTCCCGCCTGGACAAAAGGAACACCTATGTGAGAATGACTACAGCTCAGCGTTCAACACCATAGTGCCGTCAAAGCTCATCACTAAGCTAAGGACCCTGGGACTAAACAACTCCCTCTGCAACTGTATCATGGACTTTCTGACGGGCCGCCCCTCCCCCTGATGGTTAGGGTAGGTAACAACACATCTGCCACGCTGATCCTCAACACTGGAGACCCTCAGGGGTGTGTTAGCTTTTAAACATGAACTTTTTTACATTCTCTTATGCAGAGCGACTTACAGTTAGTGCGTTCATCTTAAGCTAGCTAGAAGAGACAACCACATATCACTGTCACTGCTTAAGGAGGGAGAAGTAATTGCTTGGAGGGGCTAATAAGTACTGAATAACTGCTCTGTTATTGTGACTGTCTAAGTGATCATTGAGTATTTAGTATAGGGTCAAGGGTCATAGTTAGCTTTAATCTCTGGAAAGATTTTTAGTTGTATGTTTTCCTGCATCTTCATTGTGTAATCTCTCTCTGCCATGTATGTACAGGCTACTCTGTCTTGCTTCAGAGTAGCCTATAGCCAAAATCCCACCATAGAAACGTGGAGGCAATTATTTTTTATAAAGACTTCCTCATTATGCTTTCTCCTGTACTATTGGTTTTCTTTCAACTTCATTGTCTAGCAGCCAAAGGCATTATCATATTATCAACCCGTGATAGTGCAGTTGTTGCATCTTCAAATCCCCTCTCCGTTTACATTTCTAATGGATATTTCCATCTCTGTCCATGTAACCTCTCACGTGCAGTGGGCATTTTAGAAAGGTGTTTTGCCGCAAATTGCATTTCAGAACATTTACAAGTAGGCCTACCGACGTGCTTACATTGCTGCGCCTACAATTTGAGTAAATAATAGTTGACCATAATTTTAAGCTAAACATTCCTATCTGTTCAATCAGCCTTATTAATTGATACAGCGTATACCTCCACTACACTACTTTGAAATGTATCAGTGGGCATTAAGAAGTGAGTATACACAATGCCCACTGACAAATAAGTGGGTATTTGGCATATACCTGCGTATATCCTCCACTACACCACTGATTGAAAGTAATAGGTATTGTGACTTTAACCTGTTGATGCTCTGGGGGCGCTATTTCATTTTTGGATGAAAAACGTTCCCGTTTTAAACAAGATATTTTGTCACAAAAAGATGCTCGACTATGCATATAATTGATAGCTTTCGAAAGAAAACACTCTGACGTGTCCAGAACTACCAAGATATTTTCTGTGCGTGCCCTAGAACGTGAGCTTCAGGCAAAACCAAGATGAGATGGCATCCAGGAAATGAGCAGGATTTTTGAGGCTCTGTTTTCCATTGTCTCCTTATATGGCTGTGAATGCGAGAGGAATGAGCCTGCCCTTTCTGTCGTTTCCCCAAGGTGTCTGCAGCATTGTGACGTATTTGTAGGCAGATCATTGGAAGATTGACCATAAGAGACCACATTTACCAAGTGTCCGCCCGGTGTCCTGCGCCGAAATTGGTCCGCAAAAGTCACCTGCCAGTATTTTTCCATGGGATACAGAGAGGAAAGCAAGCTTCCACGAACTGCATATCAATGAAGAGATATGTGAAAAAACACCTTGAGGATTGATTCCAAACAACGTTTGCCATGTTTCGGTCGATATTATGTAGTTAATCCGGAAAAAGTTTTACGTTGTAGGTGACTGAATTTTCGGTTCGTTTCGGTAGCCAGACGCAATGTAGAAAACGGAACGATTTCTCCTACACACAGACGCTTTCAGGAAAAACTGCGCATTTGGTATGTAACTGAGAGTCTCCTCATTGAAAACATCAGAAGCTCTTCAAAGGTAAATTATTTTATTTATTTGGTTATCTGGTTTTTGTGAAAATGTTGCGTGCTAAATGCTACTCAAAATGCTATGCTAGCTTTGCATACTCTTACACAAATTAGTCAATTTCTATGGTTCAAAAGCATATTTTGAAAATCTGAGATGACAGTGTTGTTAAGAAAAGGCTAAGCTTGAGAGCAGACGCATTATTTTCATTTTATTTGCGATTTTCAGAAATCGTTAACGTTGCGTTATGCTAATGAGCCTGAGGCTTTAATCACGATCCCGGATCCGGGATGGGGAGTTTCAAGAAGTTAATCACCATGAACAGCCATCAGCGTTTACCTACCAATGTTTTTTACCACTACATCTCCGGTTAATACCAGATCATCAGGGTAGGGGCTAGGTCCAGATAACACCAGATCAGTAGGGTCAGGGTAGGGGCTAGGTCCAGATAACACCAGATCAGTAGGGTCAGGGTAGGGGCTAGGCCCAGATCACACCAGATCATCAGAGTAGGGGCTAGGCCCAGTTCATACCAGATCGTCAGGGTAGGGGCTAGGCCCAGTTCATACCAGATCATCAGGGTAGGGGCTAGGCCCAGTTCATACCAGATTATCAGGGTAGGGGCTAGGCCCAGTTCATACCAGATCATCAGGGTAGGGCATAGGTCCAGATAACACCAGATCATCAGGGTAGGGGCTAGGCCCAGTTCACACCAGATCATCAGGGTAGGGGCTAGGCCCAGTTCACACCAGATCATCAGGGTAGGGGATAGGTCCAGATAACACCAGATCAGTAGGGTCAGGGTAGGGGCTAGGCCCAGTTAACACCAGATCAGTAGGGTCAGGGTATGGGCTAGTTCCAGATAACACCAGATCATCAGGGTAGGGACTAGGCCCAGTTCACACCAGATCATCAGGGTCAGGGCTAGGTCCAGTTAACACCAGATCAGTAGGGTCAGGGTAGGGGCTAGACCCAGTTAACACCAGATCAGTAGGGTCAGGGTAGGGGCTAGGCCCAGTTCACACCAGATCAGTAGGGTCAGGGTAGGGGCTAGGCCCAGTTAATACCAGATCGGTAGGTGTTAGGCCCAGTTAATACCAGATCGGTAGGGGTTAGGCCCAGTTAATACCAGATCATCAGGGTAGGGGCGAGGTCCATATAACACCAGATCAGTAGGGTCAGGGTAGGGGCTAGGCCCAGTTAACACCAGATCAGTAGGGTCTGGGTAGGGGCTAGGCCCAGTTAACACCAGATCATCGGGGTAGGGACTTGGTCCAGTTAACATCAGATCAGTAGGTGCTAGGCCCAGTTAACACCAGATCAGTAGGGGCTAGGCCCAGTTAACACCAGATCAGTAGGGGCTAGGCCCAGTTAACACCAGATCAGTAGGGTCAGGGTAGGGGCTAGGCCCAGTTAACACAAGATCACTACACTAACACACACACCTGGGGTAACACAAACACACACACACACACCTGGGGTAACACACACGCAGACACCTGGGGTAACACCAGTTTATGCTGGGAGTGATAGACAGGCTTTAAGAGATGTACAACGTGAGATAAAAAGACAGATACTGGTGGACAAGGAGGCATACAAGCAAAGGGTGGAGAGGACACTCTCCTCAGGAAACAAGGGTGGAGAGGATCCTCTCCTCAGGAAACAATGGTGGAGAGGACCCTCTCCTCAGGAAACAAGGGTGGAGAGGATCCTCTCCTCAGGAAACAATGGTGGAGAGGACCCTCTCCTCAGGAAACACAAGGGTGGAGAGGACCCTCTCCTCAGGAAACACAAGGGTGGAGAGGACCCTCTCCTCAGGAAACACAAGGGTGGAGAGGACCCTCTCCTCAGGAAACACAAGGGTGGAGAGGACCCTCTCCCCAGGAAACAAGGGTGGAGAGGACCCTCTCCTCAGGAAACACAAGGGTGGAGAGGACCCTCTCCTCAGGAAACAATGGTGGAGAGGACCCTCTCCTCAGGAAACACAAGGGTGGAGAGGACCCTCTCCTCAGGAAACAATGGTGGAGAGGACCCTCTCCTCAGGAAACACAAGGGTGGAGAGGACCCTCTCCTCAGGAAACACAAGGGTGGAGAGGACCCTCTCCTCAGGAAACACAAGGGTGGAGAGGACCCTCTCCTCAGGAAACACAAGGGTGGAGAGGACCCTCTCCTCAGGAAACACAAGGGTGGAGAGGACCCTCTCCTCAGGAAACAAGGGTGGAGAGGACCCTCTCCTCAGGAAACAAGGGTGGAGAGGACCCTCTCCCCAGGAAACAAGGGTGGAGAGGACCCTCTCCTCAGGAAACACAAGGGTGGAGAGGACCCTCTCCTCAGGAAACACAAGGGTGGAGAGGACCCTCTCCTCAGGAAACAAGGGTGGAGAGGACCCTCTCCTCAGGAAACAATGGTGGAGAGGACCCTCTCCTCAGGAAACAAGGGTGGAGAGGACCCTCTCCTCAGGAAACAATGGTGGAGAGGACCCTCTCCTCAGGAAACACAAGGGTGGAGAGGACCCTCTCCTCCTGAAACACAAGGGTGGAGAGGACCCTCTCCTCCTGAAACACAAGGGTGGAGAGGACCCTCTCCTCAGGAAACACAAGGGTGGAGAGGACCCTCTCCTCAGGAAACACAAGGGTGGAGAGGACCCTCTCCTCAGGAAACACAAGGGTGGAGAGGACCCTCTCCTCAGGAAACACAAGGGTGGAGAGGACCCTCTCCTCAGGAAACACAAGGGTGGAGAGGACCCTCTCCTCCTGAAACACAAGGGTGGAGAGGACCCTCTCCTCAGGAAACAAAAGGGTGGCCTGGCAAGGCATTAAATCCATGGCTAGCGCCCCCCACATAGGCAGGGGGAAAACCAGTGCTGACCTTGGGGGACATGAGGGCCAGAACATGGCTAATGAACGGAATGTTTTCTTCTCAAGATTTGAATCAGACAACTTCGTGTCGGAAGTAAAACAAATAGAATTATCATTACAAATGTTTGAGGGACTTGTTGTTCAACAGTCTGATGTTCTTCAGTAGTTCAGGGGATGTAACACATACAAAAGCCCAGACAAAATAAGTGGGCGTGTGTTAAAGCACTGTGCTGAACAACTGGCGGGTGTTTTTACAGACATTTTCCAATCCTCACTCAACCAGCAACACGTTCCAGTGTTGTGGAAAAAACTCAATAATTATACCAATTTCTAAAGCATCTAATCCCTCTGTGCTGAATGACTATCGCCCTGTCGCTTTGACATCCTTAGTAATGAAATGCCTTGAGAAAATTGTGAAAAGTCATATTCTCAGCATCCCCCAGTAGCTCCTCAACCCGTTACAGTTTGCCTATCAGCCTAGCAGAGGAGTTGATGATGCCATTCTTACCCTCCTTAACATGGTCTATAGACATCTAGAGGGGGTATTAACATCTAGAGGGGGTATTAACATGGTCTATAGACATCTAGAGGGGGTATTAACATGGTCTATAGACATCTAGAGGGGGTATTAACATGGTCTACAGACATCTAGAGGGGGTATTAACATGGTCTATAGACATCTAGAGGGGGTATTAACATGGTCTACAGACATCTAGAGGGGGTATTAACATGGTCTATAGACATCTAGAGGGGGTATTAACATGGTCTACAGACATCTAGAGGGGTATTAACATGGTCTATAGACATCTAGAGGGGGTATTAACATGGTCTATAGACATCTAGAGGGGGTATTAACATGGTCTATAGACATCTAGAGGGGGTATTAACATGGTCTACAGACATCTAGAAGGGGTATTAACATGGTCTACAGACATCTAGAGGGGGTATTAACATGGTCTATAGACATCTAGAGGGGGTATTAACATGGTCTACAGACATCTAGAGGGGGTATTAACATGGTCTACAGACATCTAGAGGGGGTATTAACATGGTCTACAGACATCTAGAGGGGGTATTAACATGGTCTACAGACATCTAGAGGGGGTATTAACATGGTCTACAGACATCTAGAGGGGGTATTAACATGGTCTACAGACATCTAGAGGGGGTATTAACATGGTCTACAGACATCTAGAGGGGGTATTAACATGGTCTACAGTCATCTAGAGGGTGTATTAACATGGTCTACAGACATCTAGAGGGGGTATTAACATGGTCTATAGACATCTAGAGGGGTATTAACATGGTCTATAGACATCTAGAGGGGGTATTAACATGGTCTACAGACATCTAGAGGGGGTATTAACATGGTCTATAGACATCTAGAGGGTGTATTAACATGGTCTACAGACATCTAGAGGGGGTATTAACATGGTCTATAGACATCTAGAGGGGGTATTAACATGGTCTATAGACATCTAGAGGGGGTATTAACATGTAGAGGGGGTATTAACATGGTCTATAGACATCTAGAGGGGGTATTAACATGTAGAGGGGGTATTAACATGGTCTACAGACATCTAGAGGGTGTATTAACATGGTCTACAGACATCTAGAGGGGGTATTAACATGGTCTATAGACATCTAGAGGGTGTATTAACATGGTCTACAGACATCTAGAGGGGGTATTAACATGGTCTATAGACATCTAGAGGGGGTATTAACATGTAGAGGGGGTATTAACATGGTCTACAGACATCTAGAGGGGGTATTAACATGGTCTACAGACATCTAGAGGGGGTATTAACATGGTCTACAGACATCTAGAGGGGGTATTAACATCTAGAGGGGGTATTAACATGGTCTATAGACATCTAGAGGGGGTATTAACATCTAGAGGGGGTATTAACATGGTCTATAGACATCTAGAGGGGGTATTAACATGTAGAGGGGGTATTAACATGGTCTACAGACATCTAGAGGGGGTATTAACATGGTCTACAGACATCTAGAGGGGGTATTAACATGGTCTACAGACATCTAGAGGGGGTATTAACATCTAGAGGGGGTATTAACATGGTCTATAGACATCTAGAGGGGGTATTAACATCTAGAGGGGGTATTAACATGGTCTACAGACATCTAGAGGGGGTATTAACATGGCCTATAGACATCTAGAGGGGGTATTAACATGGTCTATAGACATCTAGAGGGGGTATTAACATGGTCTATAGACATCTAGAGGGGGTATTAACATGGCCTATAGACATCTAGAGGGGGTATTAACATGGTCTATAGACATCTAGAGGGGGTATTAACATGGTCTATAGACATCTAGAGGGGGTATTAACATGGTCTATAGACATCTAGAGGGGGTATTAACATGGTCTATAGACATCTAGAGGGGGTATTAACATGGTCTATAGACATCTAGAGGGGGTATTAACATGGTCTATAGACATCTAGAGGGGGTATTAACATGGTCTATAGACATCTAGAGGGGGTATTAACATGGTCTACAGACATCTAGAGGGGGTATTAACATGGTCTACAGACATCTAGAGGGGGTATTAACATGGTCTACAGACATCTAGAGGGGGTATTAACATGGTCTACAGACATCTAGAGGGGGTATTAACATGGTCTACAGACATCTAGAGGGGGTATTAACCTCTTACATCTATGGGGGCGCTATTTCATTTTTGGATGAAAAACGTTCCCGTTTTAAACAAGATATTTTGTCACAAAAAGATGCTCGACTATGCATATAATTGATACCATTCGAAAGAAAACACTCTGACGTGTCCAGAAATACCAAGATATTCTCTGTGCGTGCCCTAGAACGTGAGCTTCAGGCAAAACCAAGATGAGATGGCATCCAGGAAATGACAAGGATTTTTGAGGCTCTGTTTTCCATTGTCTCCTTATATGGCTGTGAATGCGAGAGGAGTGAGTCAACCCTTTCTGTCGTTTCCCCAAGGTGTCTGCAGCATTGTGACGTATTTGTGGGCAGATCATTGGAAGATTGACCATAAGAGACCACATTTACCAGGTGTCCGCCCGGTGTCCTGCACCGAAATTGGTGCGCAAAAGTCACCTGCCAGTATTTTTCCATGCGATACAGAGAGGAAAGCAAGCTTCCACGAACTGCATATCAATGAAGAGATATGTGAAAAAACACCTTGAGGATTGATTCCAAACAACGTTTGCCATGTTTCGGTCGATATTATGTAGTTAATCCGGAAAAAGTTTTACGTTGTAGGTGACTGAATTTTCGGGGTTTAACATGGTAGCCAGACGCAATGTAGAAAACGGAACAATTTCTCCTACACACAGACGCTTTCAGGAAAAACTGCGCATTTGGTATGTAACTGAGAGTCTCCTCATTGAAAACATCAGAAGCTCTTCAAAGGTAAATTATTTTATTTATTTGGTTATCTGGTTTTTGTGAAAATGTTGCGTGCTAAATGCTACTCAAAATGCTATGCTAGCTTTGCATACTCTTACACAAATTAGTCAATTGCTATGGTTCAAAAGCATATTTTGAAAATCTGAGATGACAGTGTTGTTAAGAAAAGGCTAAGCTTGAGAGCAGACGCATTATTTTCATTTTATTTGCGATTTTCAGAAATCGTTAACGTTGCGTTATGCTAATGAGCCTGAGGCTTTAGTCACAAACCCGGATCCGGGATGGGGAGTTTCAAGAAGTTAACATGGTCTATAGACATCTAGAGGGGGTATTAACATGGTCTATAGACATCTAGAGGGGGTTTTAACATGATCTATAGACATCTAGAGGGGGTATTAACATGGCCTATAGACATCTAGAGGGGGTATTAACATGGTCTACAGACATCTAGAGGGGGTATTAACATGGTCTACAGACATCTAGAGGGGGTATTAACATGGTCTACAGACATCTAGAGGGGGTATTAACATGGTCTACAGACATCTAGAAGGGGTATTAACATGGTCTATATACATCTAGAGAGGGTATTAACATGGTCTACAGACATCTAGAGGGGGTATTAACATGGTCTATAGACATCTAGAGGGGGTATTAACATGGTCTATAGACATCTAGAGGGGGTATTAACATGTAGAGGGGGTATTAACATGGTCTACAGACATCTAGAGGGGGTATTAACATGGTCCATAGACATCTAGAGGGGGTATTAACATGGTCTATAGGCATCTAGAGGGGGTATTAACATGGTCTATAGACATCTAGAATGGGTATTAACATGGTCTATAGACATCTAGAGGGGGTATTAACATGGTCTACAGTCATCTAGAGCCAAATCCCATGTCAGGGTTCTGTTTGTTGACTTTCCTTCTGCCTTCAACACAATCCAGCCTTGCATTCTGGCACAGAGACTCTTTCTGGACTTCTCTTTAGACGGGGGGCTGGTTTTGTGGCTGTTGGACTTCCTGAGCCAACGCTCACAGCGAGTCAAAATTGGTCCCCATGTGTCGGATATACGCTAATACCAACACAGGCTCTCCTCAGGGATGTGTTTTGTCCCCACTTCTGTACATCTTGTACATTAATAGTTGTACTAGTTCCAATACTGACAGACACCTCGTTAAGTTAGCTGATGACACTGCCTTGATCAGCCAGTTGTTTAGGGAATTTTTATCAATAATGACTAATTATGTATTCATTTCAATCAGGACTGACTAATCAGAATACTATTATGTTACTGTATATGCATGAATTTTCTTTTTAATCCTAGTACTGAATATAATGTGTGTAAATATAATCAAGAATTAGAACAATGACTGTCTGTTCCTTGGTAGAAATAAATGAACTATATTGCCAGACTGGCTAGAATGCTTATCTACACTGGCTGACCTTGGCTCTAGGCGAGATGGGAATGCTTGAGAACTACAGAGCCTTTCTACCAGTGTCAAGAAGAGACGGAACATTTAGAAAACTCTGACGTCATTTTCAGTTTATAACCTGTGTTAAAATGTGTAATGAGCAGTACTCTCGTGAATAAAGGCTGCTGTTTGACTTTAAGACTGGGCTCTGTCCATTTTTATACTAATAAGGGTCATACATATCCTTATGAATTGACAGTGTTTGGGTATTAAAACAGAGGAATATAATTCCTGTAACACCTGTTCAGCATGATGATGAGGAACATCATGGCCCGGTCCTAGATTACTTTGTAGAGTGGTGTGAGGAATCACACTTGTTCCTCAATACCAACAAGGCCAAAGAGATGTGCATAGACTTCAAGAAGCGTACAACACCTCCCTCTGCAACATCTATCAGAGGTCAGAATATAGAAATCGTAGAGGAATATAAATATCTGGGTGTCCTTCTGGACAATAAGCTTCAGTGGAGTAAACGTACAGACCTGATCTACAAAAAGAGCCAACAGAGACTGTACTTTCTAAAAAAGTTGGGTTCTTTTAATATAGACTGTACTATACTGATTCTGTTTTACAAATCCTTTATTCAGTGTATTTGAACTTTTTGTATTGTTTGTTGGTTTGGCAATGCCACTGTCAGCCAGAGAAACATGCTGAGAAGGATTATCACCACAGCAAGCAAGGTACTTGGAGTCAAACAGACAGGCCTGGATGAGATCTTTAAGGTCAGGGCCCTCCGCAAGGCTCAAAAAATAATTTTAGACCCAAGCCATCCCCTGTACCTGGACATTGAATTACTCCCCTCTGGGTGCAGGTATAGGGCACCCCTCAGCAGGAAAGACAGAAGACAATCATTTGTGCCAGGTGTGTGCCATTTGTGCCATTTCCTCTTAAATAACTCGGGCGAATATTCCCATTGACCCCATAAGGTCAGCAGGCTAGACTTTTCTTCTTTAAAAAAAATGTTTTATTTTATTTTAAATTTAATGTTTTATTTCTTATTTCTTACTATTATTGTTTTTATTGGTGTGTAACTGTTATAAAAGTTGTTTTGTCAATCGTGTTTTGTATTTAAACGCCACTTTGAATGTGTACATGACACGGCAACAGAATTTCCACAATGGGACAATAAAGTCAGTAAGTAAGTAAGTAATACACACACATGGGGTAACAGTAGCACACACCTGGGGTAACAGTAGCACACACCTGGGGTAACAGTAGCACACACCTGGGGTAACACTGACACACACACCTGGGGTAACACTAACACACACACCTGGGGTAACACTAACACACACACCTGGGGTAACACTAACACACACCTGGGGTAACACTAACACACACCTGGGGTAACACTAACACACCTGGGGTAACACTAACACACACCTGGGGTAACACTAACACACACACCTGGGGTAACACTAACACACACACCTGGGGTAACACTAACACACACACCTGGGGTGACACTAACACACACACCTGGGGTGACACTAACACACACACCTGGGGTAACAGTAGCACACACCTGATGTAACGCTAACACAGTTACCTGGGGTAACACTAATACACACCTGGGGTAACAGTAGCACACACCTGGGGTAACACTAACAAACACCTGGGGTAATACAAACACACACCTGGGGTAACACTAACACACACACCTGGGGTAACACTAACACACACCTGGGGTAACACTAACACACACCTGGGGTAACACTAACACACACCTGGGGTAACACTAACACACACCTGGGGTAATACAAACACACACCTGGGGTAATACAAACACACACCTGGGGTAACACTAACACACACACCTGGGGTAACACTAACACACACCTGGGGTAACACTAACACACACCTGGGGTAACACTAACACACACCTGGGGTAACACTAACACACACCTGGGGTAACACTAATACACACCTGGGGTAACACTAACACACACCTGGGGTAACACTAACACACACCTGGGGTAACACTAACACACACACCTGGGGTAACACTAACACACACACCTGGGGTGACACTAACACACACACCTGGGGTAACACTAACACACACACCTGGGGTAACACTAACACACACCTGGGGTGACACTAACACACACACCTGGGGTGACACTAACACACACACCTGGGGTAACAGTAGCACACACCTGAGGTAACACTAACACACACACCTGGGGTAACACTAACACACACCTGGGGTAACACTAATACACACCTGGGGTAACAGTAGCACACACCTGGGCTAACACTAACACACACCTGGGGTAACACTAACACACACCTGGGGTAACACTAACACACACACCTGGGGTAACACTAACACACACCTGGGGTCACACTAATACACACCTGGGGTAACACTAACACACACCTGGGGTCACACTAACACACACCTGGGGTCACACTAACACACACCTGGGGTAACACTAACACACACCTGGGGTAACACTAACACACACCTGGGGTAATACTAATACACACACCTGGGGTAACACTAACACACACCTGGGGTAACACTAACACACACCTGGGGTAATACTAATACACACACCTGGGGTAACACTAACACACACCTGGGGTAACACACACACTAGCACACATAAAACGACTCTGTGGACATGCAGTGAAATGTATGTGTTGGTATGTGTATCTGCAGTGATATGTGTGTTTGCATCGTGTGTAGCTGTGTGTGCATCGTGTGCAGCTGTGTGTGTGTGCATCGTGTGTAGCTGTGTGTGTTGATGTGTGTGTGTGTGTGTAGTTGTGTGTGTTGTGTCTCAAAGGTTATTCTTTTCACTTACTTGTGATGATCTAGTTTAGTATCAAATGTTGTGAATGTAAAAACAGCTGTTTAAAGGAATGACCTTGTAGCCTTACAAACCCCACTGAGCATGTGCTGCAGAAACACTTGAAAGGAGACCACATCAGAAAGCTGTGTGATACCGTAGGTCAGGTAATAAATGACAATTTAACTGGTGTTAACTGGGCCTAGCCCCTACCCTGACCCTAGTGATCTGGTGTTAACTGGGCCTAGCCCCTACCCTGACCCTGGTGATCTGGTGTTAACTCGGCCTAGCCCCTACCCTGACCCTGGTGATCTGGTGTTAACTGGACCTAGCCCCTACCCTCATGATCTGGTGTGAACCGGGCCTAGCCCCTACCCTACTGATCTGGTGTTAACTGGACCTAGCCCTTACCCTACTGATCTGGTGTTAACTGGACCTAGCCCCTACCCTACTGATCTGGTGTTAACTGGGCCTAGCCCCAACCCTGACCCTGCTGAATTGGTGTTAACTGGTCCTAGTCCCTACCCTGACCCTACTGATCTGGTGATAACTGGACCTAGCCCCTACCCTGATGATATGGTGATAACTGGACCTAGCCCCTACCCTGACCCTACGGATCTGGTGTTAACTGGACCTAGCACCTACCCTACTGATCTGGTACTATCTGGACCTAGCCCCTACCCTGATGATCTGGTACTATCTGGACCTAGACCCTACCCTGATGATCTGGTAATACCTGGACCAAGCACCTACCCTACTGATCTGGTACTATCTGGACCTAACCCCTACCCTGATGATCTGGTGTTACCTGGACCTAGCCCCTACCCTGATGATCTGGTGTTAACTGGTCCTAGTCCCTACCCTAACCCTACTGATCTGGTGTTAACTGGGCCTAGCCCCTACCCTGACCCGATGATCTGGTGTTAACTGGGCCTAGCCCCTACCCTGACCCTACTGATCTGGTGTTAACTGGGCCTAGCCCCTACCCTAGTGATCTGGTGTTAACTCGGCCTAGCCCCTACCCTACTGATCTGGTGTGAACCGGGCCTAGCCCCTACCCTACTGATCTGGTGTTAACTGGACCTAGCCCTTACCCTACTGATCTGGTGTTAACTGGACCTAGCCCCTACCCTACTGATCTGGTGTTAACTGGGCCTAGCCCCAACCCTGACCCTGCTGAATTGGTGTTAACTGGTCCTAGTCCCTACCCTGACCCTACTGATCTGGTGTTAACTGGGCCTAGCCCCTACCCTAGTGATCTGGTGTTAACTCGGCCTAGCCCCTACCCTGACCCGATGATCTGGTGTTAACCTGTTGATGCTCTGGGGGCGCTATTTCATTTTCGGATGAAAAACGTTCCCGTTTTAAACAAGATATTTTGTCACAAAAAGATGCTCGACTATGCATATAATTGATAGCTTTCGAAAGAAAACACTCTGACGTGTCCAGAACTACCAAGATATTTTCTGTGCGTGCCCTAGAACGTGAGCTTCAGGCAAAACCAAGATGAGACGGCATCCAGGAAATGAGCAGGATTTTTGAGGCTCTGTTTTCCATTGTCTCCTTATATGGCTGTGAATGCGAGAGGAATGAGCCTGCCCTTTCTGTCGTTTCCCCAAGGTGTCTGCAGCATTGTGACGTATTTGTAGGCAGATCATTGGAAGATTGACCATAAGAGACCACATTTACCAGGTGTCCGCCCGGTGTCCTGCGCCGAAATTGGTGCGCAAAACTCAGCTGCCAGTATTTTTCCATGGGATACAGAGAGGAAAGCAAGCTTCCACGAACTGCATATCAATGAAGAGATATGTGAAAAAACACCTTGAGGATTGATTCCAAACAACGTTTGCCATGTTTCGGTCGATATTATGTAGTTAATCCGGAAAAAGTTTTACGTTGTAGGTGACTGAATTTTCGGGTCGTTTCGGTAGCCAGACGCAATGTAGAAAACGGAACGATTTCTCCTACACACAGACGCTTTCTGGAAAAACTGCGCATTTGGTATGTAACTGAGAGTCTCCTCATTGAAAACATCAGAAGCTCTTCAAAGGTAAATGATTTTATTTATTTGGTTATCTGGTTTTTGTGAAAATGTTGCGTGCTAAATGCTACTCAAAATGCTATGCTAGCTTTGCATACTCTTACACAAAGTAGTCAATTTCTATGGTTCAAAAGCATATTTTGAAAATCTGAGATGACAGTGTTGTTAAGAAAAGGCTAAGCTTGAGAGCAGACGCATTATTTTCATTTTATTTGCGATTTTCAGAAATCGTTAACGTTGCGTTATGCTAATGAGCCTGAGGCTTTAGTCACGATCCCGGATCCGGGATGGGGAGTTCCAAGAGGTTAACTGGGCCTATCCCCTACCCTGACCCTACTGATCTGGTGTTAACTGGGCCTAGCCCCTACTCTGACCCAACTGATCTGGTGTTAACTGGGCCTAGCCCCTACCCTGACCCTACTGATCTGGTGTTAACTGGGCCTAGCCCCGACCCTTACCCTGC
The DNA here is from genome assembly GCF_036934945.1 of Oncorhynchus masou masou. Classification (NCBI taxonomy): domain Eukaryota; kingdom Metazoa; phylum Chordata; class Actinopteri; order Salmoniformes; family Salmonidae; genus Oncorhynchus; species Oncorhynchus masou. Next base: position 85,197,549 of record NC_088224.1, read on the forward strand.
TGAATTGGTGTTAACTGGTCCTAGTCCCTACCCTGACCCTACTGATCTGGTGATAACTGGACCTGGCCCCTACCCTGATGATCTGGTGACAACTGGACCTAGCCCCTACCCTGACCCTACTGATCTGGTGTTAACTGGACCTAGCACCTACCCTACTGATCTGGTACTATCTGGACCTAGCCCCTACCCTGATGATCTGGTACTATCTGGACCTAGCCCCTACCCTGATGATCTGGTACTATCTGGACCTAGCCCCTACCCTACTGATCTGGTACTATCTGGACCTAGCCCCTACCCTGATGAGCTGGTGTTACCTGGACCTACCCCCTACCCTGATGATCTGGTGTTAACTGGTCCTAGTCCCTACCCTGACCCTACTGATCTGGTGTTAACTGGGCCTAGCCCCTACCCTGACCCGATGATCTGGTGTTAACTGGGCCTAGCCCCTACCCTGACCCTACTGATCTGGTGTTAACTGAGCCTAGCCCCTACCCTGACCCAACTGATCTGGTGTTAACTGGGCCTAGCCCCTACCCTGACCCTATTGATCTGGGGTTAACTGGGCCTAGCCCCTACCCTGACCCTACTGATCTGGTGTTAACCGGGCCTAGCCCCTAGCATGACCCTTCTGATCTGGTGTTAACCGGGCCTAGCCCCTAGCCTGACCCAACTGATCTGGTGTTAACTGGGCCTAGCACCTACCCTGACCCTACTGATCTGGTGTTAACTGGACCTAGCCCCTACCCTAGTGATCTGGTACTATCTGGACCTAGCCCCTACCCTGATGATCTGGTGTTACCTGGACCTAGCCCCTACCCGGATGATCTGGTGTTAACTGGGCCTAGCTCCTACCCTACTGATCTGGTGTTAACTGGGCCTAGCTCCTACCCTGACCCTGATGATCACAATACCTATTACTTTCAATCAGTGGTGTGGTGGAGGGTATACGCAGGTATATGCCAAACACCCACTTTTTTTTCAGTGGGCATTGTGTATACTCACTTCTTAATCCCTACTGATACATACAGTGGGGAGAACAAGTATTTGATACACTGCCGATTTTGCAGGTTTTCCTACTTACAAAGCATGTAGAGGTCTGTCATTTTTATCATAGGTACACTTCAACTGTGAGAGACGGAATCTAAAACAAAAATCCAGAAAATCACATTGTATGATTTTTAAGTAATTCATTTGCATTTTATTGCATAACATAAGGATTTGATCACCGACCAGCCAGTAAGAATTCCGGCTCTCACAGACCTGTTAGATTTTCTTGAAGAAGCCCTCTTGTTCTCCACTCATTACCTGTATTAACTGCACCTGTTTGAACTCATTACCTGTATAAAAGACACATGTCCACACACTCAATCAAACAGACTCCAACCTCTCCACAATGGCCAAAACCAGAAAGCTGTGTAAGGACATCAGGGATAAAATTGTAGACCTGCACAAGGCTGGGATGGGCTACAGGACAATAGGCAAGCAGCTTGGTGAGAAGGCAACAACTGTTGGCGCAATTATTAGAAAATGGAAGAAGTTCAAGATGACGGTCAATCACCCTCGGTCTGGGGCTCCATGCAAGATCTCACCTCGTGGGGCATCAATGATCATGAGGAAGGTGAGAGATCAGCCCAGAACTACACGCCAGGACCTGGTCAATGACCTGAAGAGAGCTGGGACCACAGTCTCAAAGAAAACCATTAGTAACACACTACGCCATCATGGATTAAAATCCTGCAGCGCACGCAAGGTCCCCCTGCTCAAGCCAGCGCATGTCCAGGCCCGTCTGAAGTTTGCCAATGACCATCTGGATGATCCAGAGGAGGAATGGGAGAAGATCATGTGGTCTGATGAGACAAAAATAGAGCCTTTTGGTCTAAACTCCACTCGCCGTGTTTGGAGGAAGAAGAAGGATGAGTACAACCCCAAGAACACCCATCCCAACCATGAAGCATGGAGGTGGAAACATCATTCTTTGGGTATGCTTTTCTGCAAAGGGGACAGGACGACTGCACCATATTGAGGGGAGGATGGATGGGGCCATGTATCGCGAGATCTTGGCCAACAACCTCCTTCCCTCAGTAAGAGCATAGAAGATGGGTTGTGGCTGTGTCTTCCAGCATGACAACAACCTGAAACACACAGCCAGGGCAAATAAGGAGTGGCTCCGTAAGAAGCATCTCAAGGTCCTGGAGTGGCCTAGCCAGTCTCCAGACCTGAACCCAATAGAAAATCTTTGGAGGGAGCTGAAAGTCCGTATTGCCCAGCGACAGCCCCGAAACCCGAAGGATCTGGAGAAGGTCTGTATGGAGGAGTGGGCCAAAATCCCTGCTACAGTGTGTGCAAACCTGGTCAAGAACTACAGGAAACGTATGAACTCTGTAATTGCAAACAAAGGTTTCTGTACCAAATGTTAGGCTCTGCTTTTCTGATGTATCAAATACTTATGTCAAGCAATAAAATGCAAATGATTTACTTAAAAATCATACAATGTGATTTACTGGATTTTTGTTTTAGAGTCCGTCTCTCACAGTTGAAGTGTATCTACGATTAAAATTACAGACCTCTACATGCTTTGTAAGTAGGAAAACTTGCATAATCGGCAGTGTATCAAATACTTGTTCTCCCCACTTTATCAAAGTAGTGTAGTGAAGGTATACGCTGTATCAATTAATAAGGCTGATTGAACAGATAGGAATGTTTAGCTTAAAATTATGGTAAACTATTATTTACTCAAATTTTAGGCGCAGCAATGTACACACGTCGGTAGGCCTACTTGTAAATGTTCTGAAATGCAATTTGCGGCAAAACACCTTTCTAAAATGCCCACTGCACGTGAGAGGTTACATGGACAGAGATGGAAATATCCATTAGAAATGTAAACGGAGAGGGGATTTGACGATGCAACAACTACACTATGATAATATGATAATGCCTTTGGCTGCTAGACAATGAAGTTGAAAAAAAACCAATAGTACAGGAGAAAGCATAATGAGGAAGTCTTTATAAAAAATAATTGCCTCCACGTTTCTATGGTGGGATTTTGGCTATAGGCTACTCTGAAGCAAGACAGAGTAGCCTGTACATACATGGCAGAGAGAGATTACACAATGAAGATGCAGGAAAACATACAACTAAAAATCTTTCCAGAGATTAAAGCTAACTAACTACCCTTGACCCTATACTAAATACTCAATGATCACTTAGACAGTCACAATAACAGAGCAGTTATTCAGTACTCATTAGCCCCTCCAAGCAATTACTTCTCCCTCCTTAAGCAGTGTTATTGAAGAGTTTAATTCCAAAATGCTATATCCACCAATTTTTCATGTGTGCTTTTTCATGAGAAAAGATTGCTCATCATGGGTAACTTCAAGTGTGTAAAATATTTGAATTCTCAGAAACACTATATAACAACCATTGTTTAGCTGGAATGGAATGTTGGTGCCCTGTATATTTGACAGTGATATGTGGTTGTCTCTTCTAGCTAGCTTAAGATGAACGCACTAACTGTAAGTCGCTCTGCATAAGAGCATCTGTTAATAAACATAAATGTTAAAAAGTAAATGTTTTACAAACAGATCTCATATTACTGTATTTAATGACTTTAAAAATGTAATATTGATGTATCAATTGTATAATTTATACAGTTCTTTATAAAAAATGTTATTATTTATTACTTTTAACTGTGTAAAACCTAGCCGTACTACTTCTTTCTCTTAGAGTGAGGAGGATATATAGCATTTTGCTATAACAACATGGTTATTTGTCTCTCTAAAATGAAACTGTCAAGTGATAGATTTATTTTAGATACATGTCTGTCACCTAACAACCCCATGGCATGATTAGACAGTGAAGAAACACACGAACACCCCTGCCCATCCTTAGGAGGGAGAAGTTGCTGCTTGACTCCCAGCGTACCCCTCCCTCCCTCTGTTCCTAGCAGCTGGTGCTGGAGATGGCCAGGAGATTTTCGGTGACAGCAGGTTTCCCATCGTCACCCTCCTTTCCCCTCTCCTCCTCCCCCAGTGCGGCCAGCAGGTCCCAAGAGCGGGGCAGCAGGCGGTGGCTGAAGGCCAGGGTGGCCAGGCTGGAGGCTAGGGGGATACACACAAGAGAAGACAACATCGCCAGAGTCCTGAAGGGGAAGTACTGGCGGATGATTCCTCCCTCCTCCCTCCAACCAGGGAACAGGAGGGCCGTTGGAAGCCGGATGAGAGGCTCTCCACTCAGCAGCCTCAGAGTGACTGCCACAAGGTAACCAGCGGTAGCACCGTAGCCATTAGCACAGCGGCAGTGAAGAACACAGATCAGCTGGGGGAAGACCACGCAGTAGATGAGGTCTCCACTGATCAGCCAGAAGGCAAACACACTGTCCTCAGCAAACGCCAGGCCTGTACCAGCCAGACCCACCAGCAACACACTGACACGGATCACCCACACACACTCCCTGTCCGACGCCTGAGAGAGGAGAGAGAGAGAGAGAGAGAGAGAGGGTGGGTGGGGAGGAGATAGAGAGAGAGAGATAGAGGGTGGGGGGAGATAGATAGAGAGAGAGGTCAGGATCAGATGAGCTCCTGCATTTTTCAGCATTTTCTTTAAAAAAGATAGATTAGGAGTTAGATAAACTTGGATTTTTTGTCAGGAACACATACTGGATTCTACCCTCTACAACATAACCCCCACTTCAAATCAAAACTTAAAACCTACAACCTGATTTTGGACAGAATTACGGAATCACCTGGAAGGTTCACAACTACCAAGATTTATTTCTCTATACAGCAAATTCTCTGGACACAACAGAAACCTGAAAACACCATCCAACCTGGAACTGAGTGAGTAATGCTTAGTCTGAAACTATATTTTAAAAGCCAAAAGCCAAGAAGAAAAATTCACAACATTACTTTATAAGGACTGAATTCTAACATAATTCTGCCAAGCTTGATACAGCTTCAACTAGCACTGACGTGTCAAGTGAGAGGTGTCAAAGCACATTAGCCCAACAATGGCAGGAGAGTCACACAGTCTACCCCAACCAAATGGAGAGGCCTTAGAGGCTCCCTCCCGCTGTTCAGAGGTAATTAAAATACAGTACCCTTTGCATGTAAAGAATGATAAGTCAAGAAAAGATTACAAAATGAAGCTCCTTATGGAAAATCAAGAGACACTTTTTGCTGACTATTACAAAAATGGGAACATCAGCAACCTTATCTTCCACACAAACCATCCCCTGGCATGGCACAGTGCTATATTAGCACACTACCCCTTTGTTACGAGAGGGGGGATTAACGAGGGGTGGAAACTCAGAATACTTGATATCGAGGACTCTGAGTCAAGTAATATAAATATCTATAAGTCCGGAACAGTAATGGTACAGGGTAACCCCAAACAGTTTCAGCTGGACTTTCACCTAATCAAAGAATTATCCCAGTAGGAGAAGCTCTCCCTTGATAAAGATACCCCCACACCGAGCGGGTCAGACCAGACCTCTTCATTATGTAACCCCACAGACGAGCAACCCCCAGCAGAGAGTCAACCTCCCAGCACAGATTACCACTCCCTCATTGAAATGAAGGACAAATTCACCCAGCTGGAGATAAGGCAGGTGAAGCTGGAACAGCAGGTAATTACACTTCAGTCAGCACAGACCCAGACAACAGTCCAGCACAACAACAGCCCCTTAACCAGACCCGGAGAGCTGGAGGTGGACAGAGACATATCTGCACTTTGGACAGTGTCGAGACAAATACAACAGGAGAAAGAGGAGCAGAACAGAGCACTAGAGGAGAGTGTCAGACTGCTGGTGGAGGAGAGGTTGAGGGGGATGGAGGAGAGGTTGAGGGGGACGGCGTGCGACAGAGAACAACCCATTAGAGAGGTGGCCACCCCCACAGAGAAGCCAGCAGAACAGCCCACCTCAGCACCCAACAAAAGTCTCGACACCACAGCAGAACAGTCCACACCAGACCCTAACCATAGAGTCAACATCACAGCGGAACAGACAAGAGAAGACAGGCTATGTGCTCACTGCCCACAAAATGAGGTGGAAACTGAGCTGCACTTCCTAACCTCCTGCCCAATGTATGACCATATTAGAGAGACATATTTCCCTCAGATTACACAGATCCACAAAGAATTCGAAAACAAATCCAATTTTGAAAAACTCCCATATCTACTGGGTGAAATTCCACAGTGTGCCATCAGAGCAGCAAGATGTGTGACCTGTTGCCACGAGAAAAGGGCAACCAGTGAAGAACACACACCATTGTAAATACTACCCATATCTATGCTTATTTATTTTATCTTGTGTCCTTTACCATTTGTACATTGTAAAAACACTGTATATATATAATATGACATTTGTAATGTCTTTATTGTTTTGAAACTTCTGTATGTGTGATGTCTACTGTTTATTTCACTTTATATATTATCTACCTTACTTGCTTTGGCAATGTTAACACGTGTTTCCCATGCCAATAAAGCCCTTGAATTGAATTGAATTGAGATAGAGGGTGGGGGGTGGGGGGAGATAGATAGAGAGAGATAGAGGGTGGGGGAAGATAGAGAGAGAGAGAGAGAGAGATAGAGGGTGGGGGTGGGGGAGATAGATAGAGAGAGAGAGATAGAGGGTGGGAGGAGATAGATAGAGAGAGAGATAGAGGGTGGGGGGTGGGGGGAGATAGATAGAGAGAGATAGAGGGTGGGGGGAGATAGACAGATAGAGAGAGAGAGATGTGGGGTGGGGGGAGATAGATAGAGAGAGAGAGATAGAGGGTGGGGGGGAGATAGATAGAGAGAGAGAGAGAGAGAGAGAGAGAGAGAGATAGAGGGTGGGGGTGGGGGGGGGGGGATAGATAGAGAGAGAGAGATGGGGGGTGGGGGGAGATAGATAGAGAGAGATAGAGGGTGGGGGAGATAGATAGATAGAGAGAGAGAGAGAGAGAGATAGAGGGTGGGGGTGGGGGTGGGGGGAGATAGAGAGAGAGAGATAGAGGGTGGGTCGATAAATAGAGAGAGAGAGATAGAGGGTGGGGGGAGATAGATAGAGAGAGAGGGTGGAGGGAGATAGATAGAGAGAGAGAGAGATAGAGGGTGGGGTCGGGGGGGAGATAGATAGAGAGAGAGGGTGGGGGAGATAGATAGAGAGAGAGATAGAGGGTGGGGGGAGATAGATAGAGAGAGAGGGTGGGGGAGATAGATAGAGAGAGAGGGTGGAGGGAGATAGATAGAGAGAGAGAGATAGAGGGTGGGGTCGGGGGGGAGATAGATAGAGAGAGAGAGATAGAGGGTGGGGGGAGATAGATAGAGAGAGAGGGTGGAGGGAGATAGATAGAGAGAGAGAGATAGAGGGTGGGGGAGATAGATAGAGAGAGAGGGTGGGGGAGATAGATAGAGAGAGAGAGATAGAGGGTGGGGGAGATAGATAGAGAGAGAGGGTGGGGGAGATAGATAGATAGAGAGAGATAGAGGGAGGGGGAGATAGATAGAGAGAGAGGGTGGGGGGAGATAGATAGAGAGAAAGAGATAGAGGGTGGGGGAGATAGATAGAGAGAGAGGGTGGGGGAGATAGATAGAGAGAGAGGGTGGGGGAGATAGATAGAGAGAGAGGGTGGGGGGAGATAGATAGAGAGAGAGAGATAGAGGGTGGGGGAGATAGATAGAGAGAGAGGGTGGGGGGAGATAGATAGAGAGAGAGAGATAGAGGGTGGGGGAGATAGATAGAGAGAGAGGGTGGGGGAGATAGATAGAGAGAGAGGGTGGGGGGAGATAGATAGAGAGAGAGAGATAGAGGGTGGGGGGTAGATAGAGAGAGAGAGAGAGAGGGTGGGGGGGAGATAGATAGAGAGAGAGAGATAGAGGGTGGGGGGTAGATAGAGAGAGAGATAGAGGGTGGGGGGGTAGATAGAGAGAGAAGGTGGGGGGTAGATAGAGAGAGAGGGTGGGGGGGTCACATGCAGGGCATTCAGAAAGTATTCAGACCCATTGACTTTTTCCACATTTTGTTATGTTACAGATTTATTCTAAAATTTATTAAATTATATGGTTTCCTCATCAATCTCCACACAATACCCCATAATGACAAAGCAAAAACAAGCCTCTAGAAGTTTTTGCAAAATGAAAAATAAAATCCCTTATTTACATACATTTTCGGACCCTTTGCTATGTGACTCAAAATTGAGCTCAGGTGCATCCTGTTTCCATTGATCATCCTTGAGATGTTCCTACAACTTGATTGGAGTCCACCTGTGGTAAATTGAATTAATTTGACATGATTTGGAAGAGCACTCACCTGTCTATATAACATCCCACAGTTGACAGTGCATGTCAAAGCAAAAACCAAGTCATGAGGTTGAAGGAAATTGTCGTTAGAGGATTGTGTCAAAGGCACAGATCTGGGGAAGGGAACCAAAACATTTCTGCAGCATTGAACTGCCCAAGAACACAGTGGCCTCATAATTCTTGAACGGAGGACGTTTGTAACTAGCTTGGAACTAAGAACTCTTCCTGTGGAGATGGAAGAACCTTCCAGAAGGACAACCATCTCTGCAGCACTCCACCAATCAGGCCTTTATGGTAGAGTCACCAGACGGAAGCCAATCCTCAGTAAAAAAGCACACGACAGCCCACTTGGAGTTTGCCAAAAGGCACCTAAAGAACTTTCAGACCATAAGAAGCAAGATTATCTGCTCTGATGAAACCAAGATTGAACTCTTTGGCCTGAATGCCATGCGTCACGTCTGGAGAAAACCTGGCACCATCCCTACGGTGAAGCATGGTGGTGGCAGCATTGTGCTGTGGGTATGTTTTTCAGCGGCAAAAACCGGGAGACTAGTCAGGATCGAGGGAAAGATGAAGGGAGCTAAGTACAGAGAGATCCTTGATGAAAACCTGTTCCAGAGCACCCAGGAACTCAGACTGGGGCAAAGGTTCAACTTCCAACAGGACAAAGAGCCTAAGCACACAGCCAAGACAATGCAGGAGTGGCTTCGGGACAATGCAGGAGTGGCTTCGGGACAAGTCTCTGAATGTGCTTGAGTGGTCCAGCCAGAGTCCAGTCTTGAAACGGAAAGAACAATCCTGCAGAGACCTGAAAAAAGCTGTACAGTAATGCTCCAAATCCAACCTGACAGAACTTGAGAGGTTCTGCAGAGAAGAATGGGAGAAACTACCCAAATACAGGTGTGTCCCTCAAATAAAAGCTTGTAGCGTCATACCCAAGAAGACTCAAGGCTGTAATCGCTGCCAAAGGTGCCTCAACTAGGTACTGAGAAAAGAGTCTGATTACTTATGTAAATTAGATATTTCTGTTTTTGCTTTATCATTATGGGGTATTGTGCGTAGATTGATAAGGGGAAAAAACTATTTCATCCATTTTAGAATAAGGCTGTAACGTAACAAAATGTGGAAAAAGTCAAGGGGTCTGAACACTTTCTGAATGCACTGTAACGCGTATAATTTTCTTGAATGACATAACAGCAATTTTCACAAGTAAATTATTCATACTTTCAGTTAATAGAAAACCCCTGTGTACACACACACACACACACACACACACACACACACACACACACACACACACACACACACACACACACACACACACACACACACACACACACACCTGTGCCTTGAGGGAGCGCTTGTAGATGTTGTGAGTGAACATGGATGCGGAGGAGAGGAGGACAGAGTCCATGGAGGACATGACAGCAGCAGCCACGGCCCCGATGCCCACCACAGACACCCAGGGAGGGGTGAGGTAGTGTATGGCCAGAGGCAGCACCTTGCCTGCCTCCCCACGGTCAAACGGAGAGGGCAGGCCGTACGCCGTCTGGTTCCAGTCTGTAGGGGTAGAGAAGGGAGAGAGAGGAAGGGGTAAAGAGAGGGTTGAGTCTGAAAATGGGATGGCAGGGAGGAGTGACTGACTGGTTGGATAGCTGACTGGGTAACTGATGGACTGACGGACTGACTGGCTGACCAACCAACTGACTTAAGGACTGACTAGTTGACTGACTTACTGATATATCAAATGACCGACTGACCGGCCAACTGACTGACCGACTTGCTGGTTGACTGAATGACTGGTTGACTGGCTGGTTGACTGACTTACTGATTGATCAACTGACCGACTGCCTGGTTGACCGATCGAGTGCCTAGTTGACTACCTGACCGACCTACTGGCTGGTTGACTGGCTGACTGACTGTCTGTCTGTCTGGGCACCTGCGGAGGCTGCTACTGCTCCTATGACGACCGAGGGTACTCCCATGATGACGACTATTCCGGCTGCAGCAAAGCAGGTGACCTGAGCCTGAGTGGACGATGCTGCAGAGAGGATACGCTGATACAGAGCCTGGTAGGACAGGCCTCCCAATGCCTGCAACACACAGAGACACACAAACAACACACACACACACGCATCCACATACATACACAATCCACAAATAGAGGTCGTTAGTCTTAAAGCAGCCATGTGATGCATCGTACTGTAGAAATATATGATGTACTGTAGAAATACAATGTAGTGTAGAGATATGATGTAGTGAGATATGATGTAGTGTAGATATGATGTAGTGTAGAGATATGATGTAATGTAGAGATATGATTTAGTGTAGATATATGATGTCGTGTAGAGATATGATGTAGTGTAGATATACGATGTAGTGTAGAGATACGATGTAGTGTAGAGATACGATGTAGTGTAGATATACGATGTAGTGTAGAGATACGATGTAGTGTAGAGATACGATGTAGTGTAGAGATATGATGGAGTGTAGATATACGATGTAGTGTAGAGATACGATGTAGTGTAGAGATACGATGTAGTGTAGAGATACGATGTAGTGTAGATATACGATGTAGTGTAGAGATACGATGTAGTGTAGAGATACGATGTAGTGTAGAGATATGATGTAGTATAGAGATATGATGTAGTGTAGAGATATGATGGAGTGTAGAGATACGATGTAGTGTAGAGATACGATGTAGTGTAGAGATATGATGTAGTGTAGAGATATGATGTCGTGTAGAGATATGATGTAGTGTAGAGATATGATGTCGTGTAGAGATATGATGTAGTGTAGAGATACGATGTAGTGTAGAGATACGATGTAGTGTAGAGATACGATGTAGTGTAGAGATACGATGTAGTGTAGATATACGATGTAGTGTAGATATACGATGTAGTGTAGAGATACGATGTAGTGTAGAGATATGATGTAGTATAGAGATATGATGTCGTGTAGAGATATGATGGAGTGTAGAGATACGATGTAGTGTAGAGATACGATGTAGTGTAGAGATATGATGTAGTGTAGAGATATGATGTCGTGTAGAGATATGATGTAGTGTAGAGATACGATGTAGTGTAGAGATATGATGTAGTGTAGAGATATGATGTAGAGTAGAGATATGATGTAGTGTAGAGATATGATGTAGTGTAGAGATATGAAGTAGTGTAGATATACGATGTAGTGTAGATATACGATGTAGTGTAGAGATATGATGGAGTGTAGAGATACGATGGAGTGTAGAGATATGATGTAGTGTAGAGATATGATGTAGTGTAGAGATACGATGTAGTGTAGAGATATGATGTAGTGTAGAGATATGATGTAGTGTAGAGATATGAAGTAGTGTAGATATACGATGTAGTGTAGATCTACGATGTAGTGTAGAGATACGATGGAGTGTAGAGATACGATGTTGTGTAGAGATATAATGTAGTGTAGAGATACGATGGAGTGTAGAGATATGATGTAGTGTAGAGATATGATGTAGTGTAGAGATATGATGTCGTGTAGATATATGATGTAGTGTAGAGATATGATGGAGTGTAGATATACGATGTAGTGTAGAGATATGATGTTGTGTAGATATATGATGTAGTGTAGAGATATGATGTAGTGTAGATATATGATGTCGTGTAGAGATACGATGTAGTGTAGAGATATGATGGAGTGTAGAGATACGATGTAGTGTAGAGATATGATGTAGTGTAGAGATATGATGTAGTGTAGAGATACGATGTAGTGTAGAGATATGATGTAGTGTAGAGATATGATGTAGTGTAGAGATATGAAGTAGTGTAGATATACGATGTAGTGTAGATATACGATGTAGTGTAGAGATACGATGGAGTGTAGAGATATGATGTAGTGTAGAGATACGATGTAGTGTAGAGATACGATGGAGTGTAGAGATATGATGTAGTGTAGAGATATGATGTAGTGTAGAGATATGATGTCGTGTAGATATATGATGTAGTGTAGAGATATGATGGAGTGTAGATATACGATGTAGTGTAGAGATATGATGTCGTGTAGATATATGATGTAGTGTAGAGATATGATGTAGTGTAGAGATATGATGTCGTGTAGAGATATGATGTAGTGTAGAGATATGATGTAGTGTAGAGATATGAAGTAGTGTAGATATACGATGTAGTGTAGATATACGATGTAGTGTAGAGATACGATGGAGTGTAGAGATATGATGTAGTGTAGAGATATGATGTAGTGTAGAGATACGATAGAGTGTAGAGATATGATGTAGTGTAGAGATATGATGTAGTGTAGAGATATGATGTCGTGTAGATATATGATGTAGTGTAGAGATATGATGTAGTGTAGAGATACGATGTAGTGTAGAGATATGATGTAGTGTAGAGATATGATGTAGTGTAGAGATATGATGTAGTGTAGAGATACGATGTAATGTAGAGATACGATGTAGTGTAGAGATACGATGTAGTGTAGAGATATGATGTAGTGTAGAGATATGATGTAGTGTAGAGATATGATGGAGTGTAGAGATACGATGGAGTGTAGAGATACGATGTAGTGTAGAGATACGATGTAGTGTAGAGATATGATGTAGTATAGAGATATGATGTAGTGTAGAGATATGATGGAGTGTAGAGATACGATGTAGTGTAGATATATGATGTCGTGTAGATATATGATGGAGTGTAGAGATATGATGTAGTGTAGAGATATGATGTAGTGTAGAGATACGATGTAGTGTAGATATATGATGTCGTGTAGAGATATGATGTAGTATAGAGATATGATGTAGTGTAGAGATATGATGTAGTGTAGATATACGATGTAGTGTAGAGATATGATGTAGTGTAGAGATACGATGTAGTGTAGAGATATGATGTAGTGTAGATATATGATGTAGTGTAGAGATATGATGTAGTATAGAGATATGATGTAGTGTAGAGATATGATGGAGTGTAGAGATACGATGTAGTGTAGATATATGATGTCGTGTAGATATATGATGGAGTGTAGAGATATGATGTAGTGTAGAGATATGATGTAGTGTAGAGATACGATGTAGTGTAGATATATGATGTAGTGTAGAGATATGATGTCGTGTAGAGATATGATGTCGTGTAGAGATATGATGTCGTGTAGAGATATGATGTCGTGTAGATATATGATGTAGTGTAGAGATACGATGTAGTGTAGAGATACGATGTAGTGTAGATATACGATGTAGTGTAGAGATATGATGTCGTGTAGAGATATGATGTCGTGTAGAGATATGATGTCGTGTAGAGATATGATGTAGTGTAGAGATATGATGTAGTGTAGAGATATGATGTAGTGTAGAGATATGATGTCGTGTAGATATACGATGTAGTGTAGAGATATGATGTAGTGTAGAGATACGATGTAGTGTAGAGATACGATGTAGTGTAGAGATACGATGTAGTGTAGAGATATGATGTAGTGTAGAGATATGATGTAGTGTAGAGATACGATGTAGTGTAGAGATATGATGTAGTGTAGAGATATGATGTAGTGTAGAGATATGATGTAGTGTAGAGATACGATGTAGTGTAGAGATATGATGTAGTGTAGAGATATGATGTAGTGTAGAGATATGAAGTAGTGTAGATATACGATGTAGTGTAGATATACGATGTAGTGTAGAGATACGATGGAGTGTAGAGATATGATGTAGTGTAGAGATACGATGTAGTGTAGAGATACGATGGAGTGTAGAGATATGATGTAGTGTAGAGATATGATGTAGTGTAGAGATATGATGTCGTGTAGATATATGATGTAGTGTAGAGATATGATGGAGTGTAGATATACGATGTAGTGTAGAGATATGATGTCGTGTAGATATATGATGTAGTGTAGAGATATGATGTAGTGTAGAGATATGATGTCGTGTAGAGATATGATGTAGTGTAGAGATATGATGTAGTGTAGAGATATGAAGTAGTGTAGATATACGATGTAGTGTAGATATACGATGTAGTGTAGAGATACGATGGAGTGTAGAGATATGATGTAGTGTAGAGATATGATGTAGTGTAGAGATACGATAGAGTGTAGAGATATGATGTAGTGTAGAGATATGATGTAGTGTAGAGATATGATGTCGTGTAGATATATGATGTAGTGTAGAGATATGATGTAGTGTAGAGATACGATGTAGTGTAGAGATATGATGTAGTGTAGAGATATGATGTAGTGTAGAGATATGATGTAGTGTAGAGATACGATGTAATGTAGAGATACGATGTAGTGTAGAGATACGATGTAGTGTAGAGATACGATGTAGTGTAGAGATATGATGTAGTGTAGAGATATGATGGAGTGTAGAGATACGATGGAGTGTAGAGATACGATGTAGTGTAGAGATACGATGTAGTGTAGAGATATGATGTAGTATAGAGATATGATGTAGTGTAGAGATATGATGGAGTGTAGAGATACGATGTAGTGTAGATATATGATGTCGTGTAGATATATGATGGAGTGTAGAGATATGATGTAGTGTAGAGATATGATGTAGTGTAGAGATACGATGTAGTGTAGATATATGATGTCGTGTAGAGATATGATGTAGTATAGAGATATGATGTAGTGTAGAGATATGATGTAGTGTAGATATACGATGTAGTGTAGAGATATGATGTAGTGTAGAGATACGATGTAGTGTAGAGATATGATGTAGTGTAGATATATGATGTAGTGTAGAGATATGATGTAGTATAGAGATATGATGTAGTGTAGAGATATGATGGAGTGTAGAGATACGATGTAGTGTAGATATATGATGTCGTGTAGATATATGATGGAGTGTAGAGATATGATGTAGTGTAGAGATATGATGTAGTGTAGAGATACGATGTAGTGTAGATATATGATGTAGTGTAGAGATATGATGTCGTGTAGAGATATGATGTCGTGTAGAGATATGATGTCGTGTAGAGATATGATGTCGTGTAGATATATGATGTAGTGTAGAGATACGATGTAGTGTAGAGATACGATGTAGTGTAGATATACGATGTAGTGTAGAGATATGATGTCGTGTAGAGATATGATGTCGTGTAGAGATATGATGTCGTGTAGAGATATGATGTAGTGTAGAGATATGATGTAGTGTAGAGATATGATGTAGTGTAGAGATATGATGTCGTGTAGATATACGATGTAGTGTAGAGATATGATGTAGTGTAGAGATACGATGTAGTGTAGAGATACGATGTAGTGTAGAGATACGATGTAGTGTAGAGATATGATGTAGTGTAGAGATATGATGTAGTGTAGAGATACGATGTAGTGTAGAGATATGATGTAGTGTAGAGATATGATGTAGTGTAGAGATATGATGTAGTGTAGAGATACGATGTAGTGTAGAGATATGATGTAGTGTAGAGATACGATGTAGTGTAGAGATACGATGTAGTGTAGAGATATGATGTAGTGTAGAGATATGATGTAGTGTAGAGATATGATGTAGTGTAGAGATACGATGTAGTGTAGAGATATGATGTAGTGTAGAGATATGATGTAGTGTAGAGATACGATGTAGTGTAGAGATATGATGTAGTGTAGAGATACGATGTCGTGTAGAGATACGATGTCGTGTAGATATACTGTATATGATGGTGACTTTTCGAATACTTTGTTGTCTACCACAGGAGGCTGGTGAGGGGAGGGTGGCTCCTAATAATGGCTGGAACGGAGTGAATGGTATCAAACACATAGAAACCATGTGTTTGATTTATTTGATCCCATTCCACTTATTCTAATCCAGCCATTACCACGAGCCTGTCCTCCCCAGTTAAGGTGCCAACAACCCTGCGTCATCTATCGTTGATGTTAAAGACAGTCCAGGACTTTGGTTGTAAATTCTTTACCTCATGTTCGGACTCAAATTTAAAATGTATGGTTCATAACAAACATAATATGTAATGAAACAATTTATTTTGCTCCATTTGAGGGCATCTTTCAGGACCCTCTTTTACTCATGGGCACCCCTAGTGGTGGTTCCAGACAAAATGGTGGTGTGAAAGATTAGAACTCAACCATTTCAGAAATGCAGTTTAATCCTCACAACCAATTTCTACCAAAACAAACCCTACACTTACCCTAACTACTTAACCCAAAACTCTACCTCAAGTCCTCATCTACTGGTTTTTCCCTCCACACTGAATCAACAAGCAATCTGATGCACACAAACACAAACAATACAAAAATCGAACCAATAAAAGCAGCTCATCTATCCATTTCCCAGCATGTTCCAACTTCAGTTCGCCCATCAAGGGCGCCTGCTGTGATTGGTTGAAAAAGGCTGCGAGTGTGACCTCCGAGGATGCTGGGTTGAGAACCAGAAAGGGAACGCAGAGCCACTGAAAAACAAAACCACACTATTCATATTGCACTTTACGTTATACTGCAGAATCAACCTAATATAACCCAGAACTGATGTAATTCATACATCTAATCTACGCTGTGCTTTGACTGAGAAGTGGAAAAACCTCTCTGTTTCTCTCACCAGAGCGATGAACATGAAGAAGAGTTGGATGACGTCTGTGTAGGCCACAGAGTAGAGCCCTCCCATCAGTGTGTAGGTGATGGCTACTGCTGCAGACAGAGCAATGGAATAGTACGAGGACAAGCCCAGAATCACACTCATCGTCCCTCCTGCAACATACGCACGCACACACACACATTTCAAATACATTGTTTGGATGCAGAGTTAATCAATAGCCAAACATTAGTTTTGAGTGTTAGGGTCAGAGGTCAAGGGTTACTGACCCAGGGCAGCGAGGATGCAGGCAATCCAGAGCACGTCACTAATCAGTGCGGGAAGCAGCAACGCGATGGTGATCGAGTTTCCATAGCGAAGCTGAAACGGGTCCATCATCGTCACGTAGCGCTGTGATCTCATTGGCTTAGCAAAAAATAGCCCTGCTGTTGGACACAGAAACAGAAAACTGATAAAAGATACAGTAATGAAATCCCACATCTTTCTGTGTATACGTGATGCCAAATAACACTGCCCTAAGGAGATAATCAAGTCAGCATCATCAAGTAAGTAAGCCTAAGTAAAAGATGGATGTGTACATCGCTAACTGACATTTTCAACATGTCCCTGATTGAGTCTGCAATATCAACATGTTTCAAGCAGACCAACATAGTCCCTGTGCCCAAGAACACGAAGGCAACCTGCCTAAATGACTACAGACCCGTAGCACTCACATCCGTAGCCATGAAGTGCTTTGAAAGTCTGGTCATGGCTCACATCAACACCATTATCCCAGAAACCCTAGACCCACTCCAATTTGCATACCGCCCAAACAGATCCACAGATGATGCTATCTCTATTGCACTCCACACTGCCCTTTCCCACCTGGCAAAAGGAACACCTATGTGAGAATGCTATTGATTGACTACAGCTCAGCGTTCAACACCATAGTACCCTCAAAGCTCATCACTAAGCTAAGGATCCTGGGACTAAACACCTCCCTCTGCAACTGGATCCTGGACTTCATGACGGGCAGCACCCAGGTGGTGAGGGTAGTTAGAAACACATCTGCCACGCTGATCCTCAACACTGGAGCCCCCCAGGGGTGCGTGCTCAGTCCCCTCCTGTACTCTCTGTTCACCAACAACTGCATGGCCAGTCACAACTCCAACACCATCATTAAGTTTGCAGACGACACAACAGTGGTAGGCCTGATCACCGACAACAACGAGTCAGCCTATAGGGAGGAGGTCAGAGACCTGGCTGGGTGGTGGCAGAATAACAACCTCTCCCTCAACGTAACCAAGACAAAGGAGATGATTGTGGACAACAGGAAAAGGAGGACCGAACACGCCCCCATTCTCATCGATGGGGCTGTAGTGGAGCAGGTTGAGAGCTTCAAGTTCCTTGGTGTCCACATCACCAACAAACTAGAATGGTCCGAACACACCAAGACAGATGTGAAGAGGGCACGACAAAGCCTATTCCCCCTCAGGAAACTAAAAAGATTTGACATGGGTCCTTAGATCCTCAAAAGGTTCTACAGCTGCAACATCGAGAGCATCCTGACTGGTTGCATCACTGCCTGGTATGGCAATTGCTTGGCCTCTGACCACAAGGCACTACAGAGGGTAGTGTGTATGGCCCAGTACATCACTGGGGCTAAGCTGCCTGCCATCTAGGACCTCTACACCAGGCGGTGTCAGAGGAAGGCCATAAAATTGTCAAAGACCCCAGCCACCCCAGTCATAGACTGTTCTCTCTACTACCGCATGGCAAGCAGTACCGGAGTGCCAAGTCTTGGACAAAAAGGCTTCTCAACAGTTTTTACCCCCAAGCCATAAGACTCCTGAACAGGTAAGCAAATGGCTACCCAGACTATTTGCATTGTTCCCCCTCCCAACCCCTCTTTTACGCTGCTGTTACTCTCTGTTTATCATATATGCATAGTCACTTCAACTCTACATTCATGTACATACTACCTCAATTGGCTCGACCAACCAGTGCTCCCGCACATTGGCTAACCGGGCTATCTGCATTGTGTCCCACCACCCGCCAACCCCTCTTTTACGCTACTGCTACTCTCTGTTCATCATATATGCATAGTCACTTTAACCACATCTACATGTACATACTACCTCAATCAGCCTGACTAACCGGTGCCTGTATATAGCCTCTCTACTGTATATAGCCTCGCTACTGTATATAGCCTCGCTACTGTATATAGCCTCGCTACTGTATATAGCCCCGCTACTGTATATAGCCTCTCTACTGTATATAGCCTCGCTACTGTATATAGCCTCACTACTGTATATAGCCTCTACTGTTATAGTCTCGCTACTGTATATAGCCTCGCTACTGTATATAGCCCCTCTACTGTATATAGCCTCGCGACTGTATATAGCCTCTCTGCTGTATATAGCCTCTCTGCTGTATATAGCCTCTCTGCTGTATATAGCCTCTCTGCTGTATATAGTCTCTCTACTGTATATAGCCTCTACTGTATATAGCCTCTACTGTATATAGCCTCTACTGTATATAGCCTCTCTACTGTTATAGCCTCGCTACTGTATAATGCCTCTCCTGTATATAGCCTCTCTACTGTATATAACCTCTCTACTGCATATAGCCTCTCTACTGTATATAACCTCTCTACTGTATATAGTCTCTCTACTGTATATAACCTCTCTACTGTATATAACCTCTCTACTGTATATAGTCTCTCTACTGTATATAGCCTCTACTGTATATAACCTCTCTACTGTATTTAACCTCTCTACTGTATATAGTCTCTCTACTGTATATAGCCTCTCTACTGTATATAGCCTCACTACTGTATATAACCTCTCTACTGTATAGAACCTCTCTACTGTGTATAACCTCACTACTGTATATAGCCCCTCTACTGTATATAGCCCCTCTACTGTATATAGCCTCTCTACTGTATATAGCCTCTCTACTGTATATAGCCTCTCTTCTGTATATAACCTCTCTACTGTATATAGCCTCTCTACTGTATATAGCCTCTCTTCTGTATATAACCTCTCTACTGTATATAGCCTCACTACTGTATATAACATCTCTACTGTATATAACCTCTCTACTGTATATAGCCCCTCTACTATATATAGTCTCTCTACTGTATATAGCCTCTACTGTATATAGTCTCTCTACTGTATATAGCCTCTACTGTATATAGTCTCTCTACTGTATATAGCCTCTACTGTATATAGTCTCTCTACTGTATATAGCCTCTACTGTATATAGTCTCTCTACTGTATATAGCCTCTCTACTGTATATAGTCTCTCTACTGTTATTTATTTACTGTCTTTTTACTGTTGTTTTTATTTCTTTACTTACCTATTGTTCACATAATACCTTTTTACACTGTTGGTTAGAGCCTGTAAGTAAGCATTTCACTGTAAAGTCGGCACCTGTTGTATTCGGTGCACGTGACAAATAAACTTTGATTTGATTAATGAGCTTCTTTCCTCCTGCCAGCTAGTGCTGCTGAGGCTAATACCTGTATTTGTGGGTGGTATGTTGCTAATGCTAGCTGCCTGGGTTAGTCTATAGTATGTAGCTAACGCTAACGCTAATACAAGCTACAGTAGTTTCAAGTTTTAATGTCACATGCGCGAACGAGTACAGTGAAATGCCTTTCTTGCAAGCTCCAAACCCAACAATGAAGTAATCAATATTAATGTAGCAGCAAAAATAATATAAGGTAGAACAAAAACACAAAATAAGAAGAACAGGAGAACGTAAGAAGCTATATACAGGGTCCAGTACTACAGTCAGGTCCATAAGTATTTGGACAGTGACACTACTTGCATAATTTTGTCTCTGTACGACGCCACAATGGAATTGAAAGGAAACAAGATGTGCTTTAAGTGTAGACTTTCATCTTTAATTTAAGAGTTTTGTCAAAATTATTGTATGAACCGTGTAGGAATAACAACCATTTCTAGACATAGCCCCCCAATTTTAGGGGCTCAAAAGTAATTGGACAAACTAACATAATCATAAATTAAATTGTGAGTTTTAAGACTTGGTTGCAAATCCTTTACGTTCAATGACTGCCTGAAGTCTGGAACCCATAGACATCCCCAGATGCTGTGTTTTTCCCCTCGTGATGCTCTGCCTGGCCTTTACTGCAGCTGTCTTCAGTTCCTGCTTGTTCATTGGGCGTTTTGCCTTCAGCAAGTGAAATGGAAGCTCAATTGGATTCAGGTCAGGTGATTGACTTGGCCATTGCAGAACATTGTACTTCCGGCGCCGACAGAGATGGCCACCTCGCTTCGCGTTCCTAGGAAACTATGCAGTTTTTTGTTTTTTTAACGTGTTATTTCTTACATTAGTACCCCAGGTCATCTTAGTTTTCATTACATACAGTCGAGAAGAACTACTGTATATAAGATCAGCGTCAACTCACCATCAGTACGACCAAGAATATGTTTTTCGCGACGCGGATCCTGTGTTCTGCCTTACAAACAGGACAATGGAATGGATCGCATGCAGCGACCCAAAAAAAACGACTCCGAAAAAGAGGGAAACGAGGCGGTCTTCTGGTCAGACTACGGAGACGGGCACATCGTGCCCAACTTCCTAGCATTCTTCTTGCCAATGTCCAGTATCTTGACAACAAGGTTGATGAAATCCGAGCAAGGGTAGCATTCCAGAGGGACATCAGAGACTGTAACGTTCTGTGCTTCACGGAAACATGGCTCACTGGAGAGACGCTATCCGAAGCGGTGCAGCCAACGGGTTTCTCCACACATCGCGCCGACAGAAACAAACACCTTTCTGGTAAGAAGAGGGGTGGGGGTGTATGCCTTATGGCCAACGAGGCATGGTGCGATGAAAGAAACATACAGGAACTCAAATCCTTCTGTTCACCTGATTTAGAATTCCTCACAATCAAATGTAGACCGCATTATCTACCAAGAGAATTCTCTTCGATTATAATCACAGCCGTATATATCCCCCCCCAAGCAGACACATCGATGGCTCTGAACGAACTTTATTTAACTCTTTGCAAACTGGAAACCATTTATCCGGAGGCTGCATTCATTGTAGCTGGGGATTTTAACAAGGCTAATCTGAAAACAAGACTCCCTAAATTTTATCAGCATATCGATTGCGCAACCAGGGGTGGAAAAACCTTGGATCACTGTTACTCTAACTTCCGCGACGCATATAAGGCCCTGTCCCGCCCCCCTTTTGGAAAAGCTGACCATGACTCCATTTTGCTGATACCTGCCTACAGACAAAAACTTAAAAAAGAAGCTCCCACGCTGAGGTCTGTCCAACGCTGGTCCGACCAAGCTGACTCTACACTCCAAGACTGCTTCCATCACGTGGACTGGGACATGTTTCGTATTGCGTCAGATAACAACATTGACGAATACGCTGATTCGGTGTGCGAGTTCATTAGAACGTGCGTTGAATATGTCGTTCCCATAGCAACGATTAAAACATTCCCTAACCAGAAACCGTGGATTGATGGCAGCATTCGCGTGAAACTGAAAGCGCGAACCACTGCTTTCAATCAGGGCAAGGTGTCTGGTAACATGACTGAATACAAACAGTGCAGCTATTCCCTCCATAAGGCTATCAAACAAGCTAAGCGTCAGTACAGAGACAAAGTAGAATCTCAATTCAACGGCTCAGACACAAGAGGCATGTGGCAGGGTCTACAGTCAATCACGGACTACAGGAAGAAATCCAGCCCAGTCACGGACCAGGATGTCTTGCTCCCAGGCAGACTAAATAACTTTTTTGCCCGCTTTGAGGACAGTACAGTGCCACTGACAAGGCCTGCAACGGAAACATGCGGTCTATCCTTCACTGCAGCCGTGGTGAGTAAAACATTTAAACGTGTTAACCCTCGCAAGGCTGCAGGCCCAGACGGCATCCCCAGCCACGCCCTCAGAGCATGCGCAGACCAGCTGGCTGGTGTGTTTACGGACATATTCAATCAATCCCTATACGAGTCTGCTGTTCCCACATGCTTCAAGAGGGCCACCATTGTTCCTGTTCCCAAGAAAGCTAAGGTAACTGAGCTAAACGACTACCGCCCCGTAGCACTCACTTCCGTCATCATGAAGTGCTTTGAGAGACTAGTCAAGGACCATATCACCTCCACCCTACCTGACACCCTAGACCCACTCCAATTTGCTTACCGCCCAAATAGGTCCACAGACGATGCAATCTCAACCACACTGCACACTGTCCTAACCCATCTGGACAAGAGGAATACCTATGTGAGAATGCTGTTCATCGACTACAGCTCGGCATTCAACACCATAGTACCCTCCAAGCTCGTCATCAAGCTCGAGACCCTGGGTCTCGACCCCGCCCTGTGCAACTGGGTACTGGACTTCCTGACGGGCCGCCCCCAGGTGGTGAGGGTAGGTAACAACATCTCCTCCCCGCTGATCCTCAACACTGGGGCCCCACAAGGGTGCGTTCTGAGCCCTCTCCTGTACTCCCTGTTCACCCACGACGGCGTGGCCACGCACACCTCCAACTCAATCATCAAGTTTGCGGACGACACAACAGTGGTAGGCTTGATTACCAACAACGATGAGACGGCATACATCATGTGGAAATTGAGCAAGTTGAAGTAACCTTGGATTGTAAACTGTCATGGTCAAAACATTGATACCACAGTAGCTAAGATGGGGAGAAGTCTGTGCAAAATAAAGTGTTGCTCTACCTTCTTAACAGCGCTATCAACAAGGCAGGTCCTACAGGCCCTGTTTCTACCTTCTTAACAGCGCTATCAACAAGGCAGGTCCTACAGGCCCTGTTTCTACCTTCTTAACAGCGCTATCAACAAGGCAGGTCCTACAGGCCCTGTTTCTACCTTTTAACAGCGCTATCAACAAGGCAGGTCCTACAGGGCCTAGTTTTGGACTACTGTTCAGTTGTGTGTTCCGTTGCCACAAAAAGGGACTTAAAAAAATGACAATTGGCTCAGAACAGGGCAGCACGGCTGGCCTTGTTGATGTACACAGAGAGCAAACATTAATAAGATGGATGTCAATCTCAAAGTAGAGTAGAGATTGACTTGCCTGCCTACAGACAAAAGCTAAAAAAAGAAGCTCCCACGCTGAGGTCTGTCCAACGCTGGTCCGACCAAGCTGACTCCACACTCCAAGACTGCTTCCATCACGTGGACTGGGACATGTTTCGTATTGCGTCAAATAACAACATTGACGAATACGCTGATTCGGTGTGCGAGTTCATTAGAACGTGCGTTGAAGATGTCGTTCCCATAGCAACGATTAAAACATTCCCTAACCAGAAACCTTGGATTGATGGCAGCATTCGCGTGAAACTGAAAGCGCGAACCACTGCTTTCAATCAGGGCAAGGTGTCTGGTAACATGACTGAATACAAACAATGCAGCTATTCCCTCCGTAAGGCTATCAAACAAGCTAAGCGTCAGTACAGAGACAAAGTAGAATCCCAATTCAACGGCTCAAGAGGCATGTGGCAGGGTCTACAGTCAATCACGGACTACAGGAAGAAATCCAGCCCAGTCACGGACCAGGATGTCTTGCTCCCAGGCAGACTAAATAACTTTTTTGCCCGCTTTGAGGACAATACAGTGCCACTGACACTGCCTGCAACGGAAAAATGCGGTCTCTCCTTCACTGCAGCCGAGGTGAGTAAAACATTTAAACGTGTTAACCCTCGCAAGGCTGCAGGGCCAGACGGCATCCCTAGCCGCGCCCTCAGAGCATGCGCAGACCAGCTGGCTGGTGTGTTTACGGACATATTCAATCAATCCCTATACCAGTCTGCTGTTCCCACATGCTTCAAGAGGGCCACCATTGTTCCTGTTCCCAAGAAAGCTAAGGTAACTGAGCTAAACGACTACCGCCCGTAGCACTCACTTCCGTCATCATGAAGTGCTTTGAGAGACTAGTCAAGGACCATATCACCTCCACCCTACCTGACACCCTAGACCCACTCCAATTTGCTTACCGCTCAAATAGGTCCACAGACGATGCAATCTCAACCACACTGCACACTGCCCTAACCCATCTGGACAAGAGGAATACCTATGTGAGAATGCTGTTCATCGACTACAGCTCGGCATTCAACACCATAGTACCCTCCAAGCTCGTCATCAAGCTCGAGACCCTGGGTCTCGACCCCGCCCTGTGCAACTGGGTACTGGACTTCCTGACAGGCCGCCCCCAGGTGGTGAGGGTAGGTAACAACATCTCCTCCCCGATGATCCTCAACACTGGGGCCCCACAAGGGTGCGTTCTGAGCCCTCTCCTGTACTCCCTGTTCACCCACGACTGTGTGGCCACGCACACCTCCAACTCAATCATCAAGTTTGCGGATGACACAACAGTGGTAGGCTTGATTACCAACAACGACGAGACGGCCTACAGGGAGGAGGTGAGGGCCCTCGGAGTGTGGTGTCAGGAAAATAACCTCACACTCAACGTCAACAAAACTAAGGAGATGATTGTGGACATCAGGAAACAGCAGAGGGAACACCCCCCTATCCACATCGATGGAACAGTAGTGGAGAGAGTAGCAAGTTTTAAGTTCCTCGGCATACACATCACAGACAAACTGAATTGGTCCACTCACACAGACAGCATCGTGAAGAAGGCGCAGCAGCGCCTCTTCAACCTCAGGAGGCTAAAGAAATTCGGCTTGTCATCAAAAGCACTCACAAACTTCTACAGATGCACAATCGAGAGCATCCTGGCGGGCTGTATCACCGCCTGGTACGGCAACTGCTCCGCCCTCAACCGTAAGGCTCTCCAGAGGGTAGTGAGGGCTGCACAACGCATCACCGGGGGCAAACTACCTGCCCTCCAGGACACCTACACCACCCGATGTTACAGGAAGGCCATAAAGATCATCAAGGACATCAACCACCCGAGCCACTGCCTGTTCACCCTGCTATCATCCAGAAGGCGAGGTCAGTACAGGTGCATCAAAGCTGGGACCGAGAGACTGAAAAACAGCTTCTATCTCAAGGCCATCAGACTGTTAAACAGCCACCACTAACATTGAGTGGCTGCTGCCAACACACTGACACTGACTCAACTCCAGCCACTTTAATAATGGGAATTGATGGGAAATGATGCAAATATATCACTAGCCACTTTAAACAATGCTACCTTATATAATGTTACTTACCCTACATTATTCATCTCATATGCATACGTATATACTGTACCCTATATCATCGACTGCATCCTTATGTAATACATGTATCACTAGCCACTTTAACTATGCCACTTTGTTTACATACTCATCTCATATGTATATACTGTACTCGATACCATCTACTGTATCTTGCCTATGCTGCTCTGTACCATCACTCATTCATATATCCTTATGTACATATTCTTTATCCCCTTACACTGTGTATAAGACAGTAGTTTAGGAATTGTTAGTTAGATTACTCGTTGGTTATTACTGCATTGTCGGAACTAGAAGCACAAGCATTTCGCTACACTCGCATTAACATCTGCTAACCATGTGTATGTGACAAATACATTTTGATTTGATTTGATTTTGATTTGACATTCCACTTCTGTGCCTCAAAAAAGTATTGGGGTTGCTTCCGCAGTGTACTTCGGGTCGTTGTCCATCTGCACTGTGAAGCACTGTCCAATAAATGTTTAAGCATTTGGCTGAATCTGAGCAGATAATATAGCCCTAAACACATAATTCATCCTGCTGCTTTTGTCAGCAGTCATCAATAAATACAAGGAACCAGTTCCATTGACAGCCATACATGCCCACCCCATAACACCACCTCCACCATGCTTCACAGATGAGGTGGTATGCTTCATGAGCAGTATCTGCCCTTCTGCATACTCTTCTCTTCCCATCATTCTGGTACAAGTTGATCTTTGTCTCATCTGACCACAGGATGTTGCTCCAGAACTGTACAGGCTTTTTAGATGTTTTTGGCCAACTCTCATCTGGTCTTCCTGTTTTTGAGGTTTACCAATTACTCTGGTGAAGTCTTCTCTTGATTGTTGACTTTGACACAGATACGCCTCCCTCCTGGAGGGTGTTCTTCATCTGGTCAACTGTTGGGAAGAGGTTTTTCTTCACCAGGGAAAGAATGATTCTGTCATCCACCACAGTGTTGATCTTAGAGGCCTTTTGGTGTTCCTGAGCTCACCACTGCGTTCTTTCTTTTTGAGAATGTACCAAATAGTTGATTTGGCCACACCTCGTGTTTTTTGTTATCTCTCTGATGGGTTTGTTTTGATTTGTCAGCCTAATGACGGCTTGATTCACTGGCAGTGACAGCTCTCTGGACTTCATATTGAGGGTTAACAGCAACAGATTACAAATGCAAATGCCACACTTGAAATCAATGCTAGACCTTTTCTCTGCTTACTTGTAAATGAACTAATGAGGGAATAACACACACCTGGCCATGGAACAGCCAATTGTCCAATTACTTTTGGTCCCTTAAAAAGGGAGGGACCACATTTAAAAAGGGTTGTAAATTCCTACACGTTTACCCCATTTGAATGTAAATACCTTCAAATTAAAGCTGAAAGTCTGCACTTTCAGCTCATAAACATTCCTTACTTTCAACTCCAATATGCTGTGGTAGAAATTATAACTTGATCAATGTCCAAATATCTAACTGTATATATACACAATGTGCAGGGATACTGGAGCACCGGTGTCCCTGTGTATCTGTGTATCTGTGTATCTGTGTACCTGTGTATCTGTGTACCTGTGTACCTGTGTACCTGTGTATCTGTGTACCTGTGTACCTGTGTACCTGTGTATCTGTGTATCTGTGTACCTGTGTATCTGTGTACCTGTGTACCTGTGTATCTGTGTACCTGTGTACCTGTGTATCTGTGTACCTGTGTATCTGTGTACCTGTGTACCTGTGTATCTGTGTACCTGTGTACCTGTGTATCTGTGTACCTGTGTATCTGTGTACCTGTGTACCTGTGTACCTGTGTTAGGGATGGATCTAAATGTACAGAATGGGGACCTGGGAGAAAATAGGGGAGGGCATGCTTTTTCAATTTCAGTCAACGGGAGGGTTTATTTTTTTATCTAGTCATTTGTAATTGATGGAATTTCAATATTTCTCAGTGTTTTAGAATGAGTTGCTTATTAGGCTATATATCAATGTGTGCCCGATGCCACCCCTCATCCCTGATTCTCTGCTGGGTGCGCAATATCAAGTGGCCTATAGGTTATTTAGTGTGGTCTGAGTCACATGATCCATAGGCTATAGGCTATTTAGTGTGGTCTCAATCAAATGATCCATAGGCTATAGGCTATTTAGTGTGGTCTCAATCACATGATCTATAGGCTATATGCTATTTAGTGTGGTCTCAATCAAATGATCCATAGGCTATAGGCTATTTAGTGTGGTCTCAATCACATGATCTATAGGCTATATGCTATTTAGTGTGGTCTCAATCAAATGATCCATAGGCTATAGGCTATTTAGTGTGGTCTCAATCACATGATCCATAGGCTATAGGCTATTTAGTGTGGTCTCAATCAAATGATCCATAGGCTATAGGCTATTTAGTGTGGTCTCAATCAAATGATCCATAGGCTATAGGCTATTTAGTGTGGTCTCAATCACATGATCCATAGGCTATAGGCTATTTAGTGTGGTCTCAATCAAATGATCCATAGGCTATAGGCTATTTAGTGTGGTCTCAATCACATGATCCATAGGCTATAGGCTATTTAGTGTGGTCTCAATCACATGATCTATAGGCTATATGCTATTTAGTGTGGTCTCAATCAAATGATCCATAGGCTATAGGCTATTTAGTGTGGTCTCAATCAAATGATCCATAGGCTATAGGCTATTTAGTGTGGTCTCAATCACATGATCCATAGGCTATAGGCTATTTAGTGTTGTCTCAATCACATGATCCATAGGCTATAGGCTATTTAGTGTGGTCTCAATCACATGATCTATAGGCTATATGCTATTTAGTGTGGTCTCAATCAAATGATCCATAGGCTATAGGCTATTTAGTGTGGTCTCAATCACATGATCCATAGGCTATAGGCTATTTAGTGTGGTCTCAATCACATGATCCATACGATCCAAACTATTCTTTGTGCTGCCTAACCAATGGCTGTGCTGTGTAGCCCTACAGTGGTAGTTCAGGAGGAGAGACAAGTCATTCTAACCGCTAACAGTTCTTGATTAGGCCTAGTCCCCAAAAAATCTATATCTTGTGCACGGACGAGCCTATAGCCTATGTTCTGTTCTGTTCAGTTTGAGAAGGAGAGCGTGACGATGAGGAGGAGGACCGGAGGTGAACTTTAATAGCTTGCTACTACTATAAATGATTTGAAGAAAAACAGTATATCTACTGCCCATGGTGAGTTATCGACCGAACAATAAGCCCGATTCGGGTCATTTATATTCTGGTGCTGAATCTTGAAGTAGCAGTCTTGGCACAATCAATTGGAAATGGACTGAAAGTAGATCAATTCAAGTAGGCATAATTCATTTCATTGTAATTAGACATGACTAACAACAAGAGGGCGCTGTGTTGGAACCTATTTCTATCTATTGAAGAAATAATAGGAAGACCTGTTTGACAGACAACATGAGGCTCTAGGCTGCTACATCCATAGATTTGTCAGCTAATTCCTCCACCCACCATGCACTCCTTAAATAGTCTGCCTACGTGTCAGTGAAGAGCTGTTAAGCTAAAACCAGGACTCAAATTGAGGGGTATGAGAGGGTATGCCATAGGCCTAGCTTTACCATGAACTGTCTATTAACTACCCATTAACTACCCATTAACTACCTGTTAACTACACGTTAACTACACATTAACTAACCATTAACTACCCATTAACTACACATTCACTACACATTAACTGCCCATTAACTATCCATTAACTACCCATTAACTATCCATTAACTACCCATTAACTACACGTTAACTACCCATTAACTACCCATTCACTACCCATTAACTACCCATTATAACTATCCATTAACTATCCATTAACTACCCATTAACTATCCATTAACTATCCATTAACTATCCATTAACTGTCCATTAACTACATGTTAACTGTCCATTAACTACCCATTAACTATCCATTAACTGCCTATTAACTACCCATTAACTACCCATTAACTATCCATGAACTGCGATTTTAGCCTCAAGACTTCTTGGGTACGGTGCTTGGCACACCTGTATTTGGAGAGTTTCTCACAATCTTCTCTGCAGATCTTTTCTACCTGTTAACTGCCCATTAACTATCCATTAACTATCCATTAACTATCCATGAACTGCCCATTAACTACCTGTTAACTGCCCATTAACTGCACATTAGCTGTCCATTAACTGCGCATTAACTGCTCATTTGTAAAGTCATGCCCCCCTCTGTCCTTGACTTGTCCTAAATAAGTCTATACAACACACTGTCGGTGTCAGAATCTTAATTTCACAAACAGTTGTAACCAGTTTAAGGAGGGCATGTCATTTTTGAATCGTCTTCCCTCCGTTGCCCCTCCTTCTCCTGACATTAGAGCCTGCTCAACTCCTTCCCCTGACATTAGGGCCTGCTCAACTCCTTCCCCTGACATTAGGGCCTGCTCCACTCCTTCTCCTGACATTAGGGCCTGCTCCACTCCTTCCCCTGACATTAGGGCCTGCTCCACTCCTTCTCCTGACAGTAGGGCCTGCTCCACTCCTTCTCCTAACAGTAGGGCCTGCTCCACTCCTTCCCCTGACATTAGGGCCTGCTCTGTCAGGATTTGGCCAGGGTTGTTCCGGGTTTTGGTCAGTAGATGCCCCCATTGTGCTTTTTGTCCCTTTTTTTTTCCTTGATCCCCATTATTATTTGCACCTGTGTCTCGTTTCCCCTGATTGTATTTAAACCCTTTGTTTCCCTCAGTTCTGTGCTCTGTGTTTGTATGTTAGCACCCTGCCCTAGTGTTCTGTGTGCTCTTGTCGATTCCGGGTGACGTTCTTGTGGTATTCTGTTTTTTGTTTTTGTTTATTTTTGGTGAGTTTCTTTTGAGGTCTTTTTGTGTTTTTCCTACCACCTTTTGGATTTGCCATTTTTTGTATTTTAGGATTTTTTCTTTATTAAATACACCGTCTTAAGTACTGCTGTGTCTGCCTCATCTTCTGGGTTCTGCTGTCTATTCGTGGCTCAGTTGGTTAAGTGACTGTTTCTCACTCCGGAGACCCAGGTTCGAAACCGGGTCCTGACATGCTCCACTCCTTCTCCTGACATTAGGGCCTGTTCCACTCCTTCTCCTGACAGTAGGGCCTGCTCCACTCCTTCTCCTGACAGTAGGGCCTGCTCCACTCCTTCTCCTAACAGTAGGGCCTGCTCCACTCCTTCTCCTAACAGTAGGGCCTGCTCCACTCCTTCTCCTGACATTAGGGCCTGCTCCACTCCTTCTCCTGACAGTAGGGCCTGCTCCACTCCTTCTCCTGACATTAGGGCCTGCTCCACTCCTTCTCCTAACAGTAGGGCCTGCTCCACTCCTTCTCCTGACATTAGGGCCTGCTCCACTCCTTCTCCTAACAGTAGGGCCTGCTCCACTCCTTCTCCTGACATTAGGGCCTGCTCCACTCCTTCTCCTAACAGTAGGGCCTGCTCCACTCCTTCTCCTGACAGTAGGGCCTGCTCCACTCCTTCTCCTGACAGTAGGGCCTGCTCCACTCCTTCTCCTAACAGTAGGGCCTGCTCCACTCCTTCCCCTGACATTAGGGCCTGCTCCACTCCTTCCCCTGACATTAGGGCCTGCTCCACTCCTTCTCCTGACAGTAGGGCCTGCTCCACTCCTTCTCCTGACATTAGGGCCTGCTCCACTCCTTCCCCTGACATTAGGGCCTGCTCCACTCCTTCCCCTGACATTAGGGCCTGCTCCACTCCTTCTCCTGACAGTAGGGCCTGCTCCACTCCTTCTCCTGACAGTAGGGCCTGCTCCCGCCTGACAGTGGAATGTGTCATGAGCGGTTGATAATCACTCCCATAATTACCTCGTAACTGAACCTAAACCACCATGAAACTAATTTCACACATCTAACAACAGATGAAATAAATGAAGTAAATATCATGGGGGAGATTGGGTGAGTTAGAAAATGTTACATTTACATAAGAATTCAGACCCTTTACGCAGTACTATATTGAAGCACCTTTGGCAGCGATTTTAGCCTCAAGACTTCTTGGGTACGGTACTTGGCACACCTGTATTTGGAGAGTTTCTCACAATCTTCTCTGCAGATCTTCTCAAGCTCTGTCAGGTTGGATGGGGAGTGTCACTGCACAGCTATTTTCAGGTCTCTCCAGAGATGTCAAATCTTGACACCGCCTAGTATATAGGTCCTGGATTCATTATAATGTCATTATTGCTTTCATTCATTATTTATCAAGCACACTTGGCGCTTATAATGATGTTTCGGCTACTGATGATTCTTTCATTTGACTGCGCGTCTTGCTGATCGTGCATCTTGGTGGTTGGTGTATTTTGGTGTATTTGTTTTATTTTGGCGTTATAAAAAGAAGCTGTTACCGTGTTCCTACATTTTTTTGTTTCATAGTTGTAACAAAGGCACTCCACAAATAGAAATTGATTGAACACTTGAAATTGTGTTTTTTTGTGAGTTTTGTTTTTACATATAGCCTACAGTAACATAAACCAATGAAAATGCTATTGTGTTATGTGAAATAAAATAAGAATTGTATTCTAATATTACCTTAGACCTTCATAAATACACACAAATTATTATTTTAGCGATAGCATATATGAAATGTATTAATTACACTTTTAGAATGTTGCAGTCAGAATAACTGTTCATTAGCTTGAAGGTGGGGTCCCTTGAGGCCCAGTGGTTTTTGTGTTTTAAAGAAAATGGCAAAGATCACATTCATAGTTTAACATTTTTAAGAAAATAAAATGGATCTGATTTGGTTCGTGATGCTTTATGCGAGAAACAAGCTGTAAAGTACCTGGGAAAGACGTGACGCCGATACATATGAGGATATCATTGTTTCATTTCTTTGACATTCAAAGGCTGTGCTACAACCTTCTACAACCGAGGAGACAAAATATGTACTTTGCTTGGGAAGTAATCTAATTCTGTCACTATCAATTGATTAAGCTATTCACTTTCTGTACAATATAAGATCTTTAAACCCAGACAGCTTTTAGGGAAACACTCATTACAGCAGTCTCCTGTGGGTCACTCCCTTAGAGTGTTTAGTGGATGGTGTGTTGCTAATGCTAACAACCTGTGTCAGTGGATGGTATGTTGCTAATGCTAACAACCTGTGTTTAGTGGATGGTGTGTTGCTAATGCTAATGCTATCATGTTGTTAATACTAATGCTTGCAACCTGTATGGGTAGACGGCGTGTCGCTAATACTAACTACCTGTTTTTAGTGGATGGTGTGTTGCTAATGCTAATGCTATCATGTTGTTAATACTAATGCTTGCAACCTGTATGGGTAGACGGCATGTCGCTAATACTAACTACCTGTGTTAGTGGATGGTGTGTAGCTCATGCTAATGCAAGCAGTGCAGCTGATTGCAGATAAGCTCTCTTCGTGCTTCTTACCCAATAGGAATGTGATAAGATAAGCCAGCGGCCCCAAAGCCCAGATGAGACCTTGAGAGGGGGTGTAGACAGCCTCTGCAGTGCCCATGATGTAGCCCCCTCCAACCCACGTCGCTATGACAACAGATACACAGTCTTGAGCACAAACATGCACACACATCTCAATGAACAACACATTACTGGAAAACGTATATGAGTCACAGCATTACTGTTCACTCTAAGGTATAACACACTGTTACATCTTCCCTGACATCTCCAGGCTGAAGTACTGTTTCTGTCACACACACACACACACACACACACACACACACACACACACACACACACACACACACACACACACACACACACACACACACACACACACACACACAAACACACACAAACACAGAGAGAGAGAGGACTCACCTGTCATAGTGAAAACCCCCACCAAAACGTTGATATTGCGTCCTCCTATCATGTTGACCTCAGTCTTGCTGCCCACACATTTCTCCTCCTCCTTCTTGGACTTCCTGGAGGCCCAGATCCCTATGGCCAGGATCAGGACATAGAAGACCACCACTGCCACCAGGCCACCAACATCCAGAGCCATCCTGAGTCTATCACACACACACACACAAGACTTCCACCAGCATCCAGGGCATCCAGGGCAACGTCAACAACATGCATGTAGCCAATTCACACACGAGAGGAAGGGAGCACAGGAGAGGAGAGTTTGTGTTCTGTCTCTAACTCTCTGGGTTGCTGTGTGGTAGTCTGTGTCTCCTTCTCTCTCTGTGTGTGTGTGTGTGTGTGTGTGTGTGTGTGTGTGTGTGTGTGTGTGTATTTGGCTCCTGCGCTCAACATACAGCAGGTGGAGATGACATGCCTACTACAGTTATAGTCAGGTGTGGCAGAAAGTGGTATTGTTCTAAGTCCAGTGACACCCCCTGTGTAACAGTACTGCTTCTGTCCCTCTCCTTGCCCCAATCTAGGCTTTTACACAAACTCTCAAAGCAACTACTTCAAGGTCTCAGAGCGAGTGACATCACCAATTGAAACCCTACTAGTCTAGCGCGCACCGCTAACTAGCTAGGCATTTCACACAGGTTACACTCACCCCCCTTTGACCTCCTCCTTGTCCACAGCAAATCCAGCAGCCTGGCAGAGCCCAACTGAGTGATCCGGGTACGGCAACAATGTAACAGTATTGCTTCCGTCCCTCTCCTTGCCCCAACCTATGCTCTTATCAGGCAACTGCTTCAGAGCATAGTTACCTATTGCTCCTGTCATGACTTGCATGAATTATAGAAACCAGATTTTCCTCTTCTCTTCTTCCAATTCGTTTTATGACCGGTCGTAAAAACTGAAATATTGAGAGTGGAATGTGTGACTGTGGAACACACAGAGAGACTTGGCCAAAACTTAGCATAAAACGGTTTTATAATGAAACAATATTTCTGTATTCCAACAACTTGGAATGGTCCGCGGGTACTTAAAGAACAATCCCGTTGAATTTGTTAAAGATTTGCAATGTAACTAAGGCAGTAGAACAACATAACTGTATATCTGAATGTGTATAATTCTCAGTGATCAGATTCACATCTAAATGTTGGGGAACTGATATGATTAAAAATGAAACTATTTGTGAGAAGATGTGATGTTAGCCTTCTAAATGAGAGAATTGTTTTTCATATAAAGTCTTAACCAAGTCAGTGGCCGCGTCCATGTGAGCACAGACCCCCCCCCCCGAGTGCTTGAATAGCACTCATGACAAAATGTTCATTTAGTCAAGAAATCGCAGGGATGGGAGTCCCCACGCTTGAAATGGCTACTACTCTATAGACCAAGAGAGCATGGAGTTGTAGATACATGTTGAAATGGCTACTACTCTATAGACCAAAGAGCATGGAGTTGTAGATACATGTTGAAATGGCTACTACTCTATAGACCAGAGAGCATGGAGTTGTAGCTACATGTTGAAATGGCTACTACTCTATAGACCAGAGAGCATGGAGTTGTAGCTACATGTTGAAATGGCTACTACTCTATAGACCAGAGAGCATGGAGTTGTAGCTACATGTTGAAATGGCTACTACTCTATAGACCAGAGAGCATGGAGTTGTAGCTACATGTTGAAATGGCTACTACTCTATAGACCAGAGAGCATGGAGTTGTAGCTACATGTTGAAATGGCTACTACTCTATAGACCAGAGAGCATGGAGTTGTAGCTACATGTTGAAATGGCTACTACTCTATAGACCAGAGAGCATGGAGTTGTAGATACATGTTGAAATGGCTACTACTCTATAGACCAGAGAGCATGGAGTTGTAGCTACATGTTGAAATGGCTACTACTCTATAGACCAGAGAGCATGGAGTTGTAGCTACATGTTGAAATGGCTACTACTCTATAGACCAGAGAGCATGGAATTGTAGATACATGTTGAAATGGCTACTACTCTATAGACCAGAGAGCATGGAGTTGTAGCTACATGTTGAAATGGCTACTACTCTATAGACCAGAGAGCATGGAGTTGTAGCTACATGTTGAAATGGCTACTACTCTATAGACCAGAGAGCATGGAGTTGTAGCTACATGTTGAAATGGCTACTACTCTATAGACCAGAGAGCATGGAGTTGTAGCTACATGTTGAAATGGTTGGCAATTTAAATACAGACCAGAGGAGGTGAGGATGCAGTGCCCACACATGAAATGGTTAAGAAAACTACAAGACTACACATTCACAGTCTCCAGCTGTATATGTTAAATAGTCTAGTAAACTTGACTGAAGACGAGAACACTTCCCTATCGAACGACTGAATGGTACTCTGAAAGATCCATTCTGGAGAACACTTCCCTGTCAAACGACTGAATGGTACTCTGAAAGATCCATTCTGGAGAACACTTCCCTATCGAACGACTGAATGGTACTCTGAAAGATCCATTCTGGAGAACACTGTCCTATCGAACGACTGAATGGTACTCTGAAAGATCCATTCTGGAGAACACTTCCCTATCGAACGACTGAATGGTACTCTGAAAGATCCATTCTGGAGAACACTTCCCTATCGAACGACTGAATGGTACTCTGAAAGATCCATTCTGGAGAACACTTCCCTATCGAACGACTGAATGGCACTCTGAAAGATCCATTCTGGAGAACACTTCCCTATCGAACGACTGAATGGTACTCTGAAAGATCCATTCTGGAGAACACTTCCCTATCGAACGACTGAATGGTACTCTGAAAGATCCATTCTGGAGAACACTTCCCTATCGAACGACTGAATGGTACTCTGAAAGATCCATTCTGGAGAACACTGTCCTATCGAACAACCAAAGTGTACTCTGAACTTATTCATTCTGGAGAACACTTCCCTATCGAATGATGGTACTCTGAAAGATCCATTCTGGAGAACACTTCCCTGTCAAACGACTGAATGGTACTCTGAAAGATCCATTCTGGAGAACACTGTCCTATCGAACAACCAAAGTGTACTCTGAACTTATTCATTCTGGAGAACACTTCCCTATCGAATGATGGTACTCTGAAAGATCCGTTCTGGAGAACACTTCCCTATCGAACGACTGAATGGTACTCTGAAAGATCCATTCTGGAGAACACTGTCCTATCGAACAACCAAAGTGTACTCTGAACTTATTCATTCTGGAGAACACTTCCCTATCGAATGATGGTACTCTGAAAGTTCCATTCTGGGGGACATTTCCCTATCGAGGCTTTGCGCACTGCCGGCTATCCAAACACAAGGGACACAATTTTACACAAACTCTCAAAACCTTCAGCTTTAAAAATAGGATGGAGACTATGCGGCTACGAGACTTTAGCCTGTAGAAAAATGTTCAATAGAATAAGTTTACTGTTCCTTAACAGAATAGAGACAGACTGGCCAAATCAACCTCAAGGTAGCCAGATGCACTACTTGGGGATAGCCTAAACAACGGGTTGTATGTCTTCCAATAAGGCCAACAGAGATGGTTTTTGATCTACCAACAAAAAGCATCTTATTTTACCCTCCTCAACTGTCAATGACCCACGAGAGCACATACAATAGAAGTCGGAAGTTTACATACACCTTAGCCAAATACATTTAAACTCAGTTTTTCACAATTCCTGACTTTTAATCAGAGTAAAAAATGCTCTGTTTTAGGTCAGTTAGGAACACCACTGTATTTTAAGAATGTGAAATGTCAGCTTTATTTCTTTCGTCACATTCCCAGCAGGTCAGAAGTTTACATACACTCAAAATTTAAAATAGTTTAAATTCGGTCAAACATTTTGGGTAGCCTTCCACAAGCTCCCACAAAAAGTTGGATGAATGTTGGCCCATTCCTCCTGACAGAGCTGGTGTAACAGAATCAAGTTTGTAGGCCTCCTTGCTCGCAAACGCTTTTTCAGTTCTGCCCACAAATTTTCTATAGAATTGATGTCAGGGCTGTGTGATGGCCACTCCAATACCTTGACTTTGTTGTCCGTAAGCCATTTTTCCACAACTTTGGAAGTATGCTTGGAGCCATTGTCCATTTGGAAGACCCACTTGCGACCAAGCTTTAACTTCCTGACTGATGTCTTGAGATGTTGCTTCAATATATCCACATAATTTTGCTGCCTCATGATGCCATCTATTTTGTGAAGTGCACCAGTCCCTCCTGCAGCAAAGCACCCCCACAACATGATGCTGCCAGCCCTGTGCTTCACGGTTGGGATGGTGTTCTTCGGCTTGCAATCCTCCCCCTTTTTCCTCCAAACATAACAATGGTCATTATGGCCAAACAGTTATATTTTTGTTTCATCAGACCAGAGGACATGTCTCCAAAAAGTACAAACTTTGTCCCCATGTGCAGTTGCGAACCATTGTCTGGCTTTTTTTATGGCGGTTTTGGAGCAGTGGCTTCTTCCTTGCTGAGCGGCCTTTCAGGTGATATCACTATAGGACTTGTTTAATGTGGATATAGATACTTTTGTACCTGATTCCTCCAGCATCTTCACAAGGTCCTTTGCTGTTGTTCTGGGATTGATTTGTACTTTTCACACCAAAGTACGTTCATCTCTAGGACACAGAATGCATCTCCTTCCTGAGTGGTATGACGGCTGCATGGTCCCATGGTGTTTATACTTGAGTACTTTTGTTTGTACAGATGAACGTGTTACCTTCAGGCATTTGGAAATTGCTCCCAAGGATGAGCCAGACCTATGGAGGTCTACAATTGGATGATTTCTTTTGATTTTCCCATGATGTCAAGCAAAGAGGCACTGAGTTTGAAGGTAGGCCTTGAAATACATCCACAGGTACACGTCCAATTGACTCAAATGATGTCAATTTGCCTATCAGAAGCTTCTAAAGCCATGACATAATTTTGGGGAATTTTCCAAGCTGTTTAAATGCACAGTCAACTTAGTGCATGTAAACTTCTGACCCACAGGAATTGTGATACAGTGAGTTAAAAGTGAAATAATCTGTCTGTAAACAATTGTTTGAAAAATGACTTGTGTCATGCACAAAGTAGATGTCCTAATCGACTTGCCAAAACTATAGTTTGTTAACAACACATTTGTGGAGTGGTTGAGAAACGAGTTTTATTGACTCCAACCTAAGTGTATGTAGACTTCCCTTCAACTGTAGCTGTCACTCATTCACCCACAAACAGGCTCAAGCAGGGACTAGATTACATTTACATTACATTTAAGTCATTTAGCAGACGCTCTTATCCAGAGCGACTTACAAATTGGTTTCAGACTCAGGACGATTTTCTTCTTGAGTGGATTGTCGGGGGCCTGAACATAATTATAAATCATTTGTAAACTGCAAATGGACCACAATAATCCCACACAGAGATAATATTTGACTAAAACTTAATAATTTCAAACCTTGCTTACATTTGTATATGATCACGTGTCTCTCTATTATGCGTGGGAACACTTGGGAACAGGTTACACAAATGAAAATCACCTGGAGCTGATTTCCTGGGGTCCAATGAAAATGCAAAAAAAAATAATAATAATAATATATATATATATTTGTTTTTTGCTCATAAAACATGGAGGACAAATAAAATTACATTTGGGCTGCCAGTTGGGGAACCCTGGGCTAGAGAGAGAGAGAACAAAACTGCATTGAAAATACAACCCATATTTCTTTATTTATTTTCCCTTTTGTACTTTAACTAGTTGCACATAATTGCAACACTGTATATAGATGGATATAATGATATTTGAAAAGTCTCTGTTACTTTGGAACTTTTGTAAGTGTAATGTTAGACTACTGTTCATTTCTGATTGTTTATTTCACATCTGTTTATTATCTGTATCACTTGCTTTGGCAATGTAAACATATGTTCCCCCATACCAATAAATCCATTTGAATTGATTTGAAATAGAGCGAGAGGAGGGGGAGAGAGAGAAATAAACCCACCCTGACTCCTGCTCTCGGTAGATGTGACGCGTCTCGCTCAGTCAGAAGCGTTTACGGCGCTCGCGCTCCAAATCAAAGCGATGTCAGGCGGATCTATTCTTCCAGCATGATCACTGTATGGCTCTGAAACTTTGTATGATATTCCTTGGAAGGCGACAGCGTGAGTGAGTGTGCAGTGCGGGCTCATGGGAGAAGAGAAACAAGGGAACATAGCTGTGTATGTGTGTGACTCGTGCACGCCCCTTGCATGGGTCACATGCAGACATCTCACTTTGAATGGTATTTTCCACTCCACAGATGCATGAAGTCGCGGGTATTTTGTGTCGAGCAAAAGTCACCCTGGGAACCAAACACACACGGTGGGATAGTTTATAATAAATCAAATCAAACGTTACCGGTCGCATACACATATTTAGCAGATGTTATTACGGGTGTAGCGAAATGCTTGTGTTCCTCGATCCACCAGTGCAGTAATATCTAACAATACACACATCTAAAAGTATTAGGATGAGCAATGTCGGAGTCCGGAGTGTGTATATAGCACAAAACACAACCTCCATGAGAAAGTTGTGACACCTGTACAATGAACAGGAAATTAATATATATATATATCAATAAAATAAAAAAATCTATATTTATCACACACAGTGCCATGAAAAGGTATTTGCCCCCTTTCTGATTTTCTCTATCTTTGAATGTCAGGCCATCTGTCTGCGCAGCTGAGTCAGGCAGGAAGACAAGGATCCAAAACGCACAATCAAGTCTACATGAAAATGTCTAAAAAAGCTCAAATTTGAAGTTTTGGAATGTGGGGGTAACACTAACGCACACACCTGGGGTAACACTAACACACACACCTGGGGTAATACTAACACACACACCTGGGGTAACACTAACGCACACACCTGGGGTAACACTAACACACACACCTGGGGTAACACTAACACACACACCTGGGGTAACACTAACACACACACCTGCGGTCACACTAATACACACACCTGGGGTAACACTAATACACACATCTGGGGTAACACTAACACACACACCTGGGGTAACACTAACACACACACCTGCGGTCACACTAATACACACACCTGGGGTAACACTAACACACACACCTGGGGTCACACTAATACACACACCTGGGGTAACACTAACACACACACCTGGGGTAACACTAACACACACACCTGGGGTCACACTAACACACACACCTGGGGTAACACTAACACACACACCTGGGGTCACACTAACACACATCTGGGGTAACACTAACACACACCTGGGGTAACACTAACACACACACCTGGGGTAACACTAACACACACCTGGGGTAACACAAACACACACACCTGGGGTAACACTAACACACACACCTGGGGTATCACTAACACACACCTGGGGTAACACTAACACACACCTGGGGTCACACTAATACACACCTGGGGTAACACTAACACACACCTGAGGTAACACTAACACACACCTGGGGTAACACTAACACTCATGCATGTATTGTATCTATTCCTTTGAAGTTGTCATGATGATTGATGTGTAGGGACCTGGTTGAACTGAGGGGGGTCTGTGTTTGAACATTTGAAAGATAATGGCCCCACACCCCCTATTTCTATTGCCCTTATGGTTGCTGTCTATGAAGCAGGAATGGCTGGGAGGGAGATTGTGTGTGTGTCTCTGCATGGGGTG
Organism: Oncorhynchus masou masou; assembly: GCF_036934945.1. NCBI lineage: Eukaryota > Metazoa > Chordata > Actinopteri > Salmoniformes > Salmonidae > Oncorhynchus > Oncorhynchus masou. The sequence continues at coordinate 85,239,057 of NC_088224.1, forward strand.
TTAGAAACAAGGTCCCTTCGCATTGTGTGCATTTCAAGCTTTCAACAACAATAAAACAGCCATCTAAATAATGTTTCTCGGTCTAACACACGGTTGAGTTTCCTATTTAGTTGTCTTTATATGTACATGCACAGAGCTTCCAGAATGCTCCAGCCTGTGGTTGTTCGGGGCATGTACACCGGGGAGGATTTTGAAAGAGGGAGATTAGAACCCCATAATAGGGGGTAAGAAAGATCCTAAAGGTAACTTCAGATTCAGGTTTAGGGTGTAATAACTTTAGGGAAACCACATTTCACACTATGTACAGACATAGAGACCCAAAACATAAAGGTTTAACAGGTATGAATGGATATTCAATGTACAACAGTAGTCTTCTGTAACAAGCAATACGTGTTAAATATGTGCCACAGTCAATCATGACAGCCTCTTTATGAAAGGCCTTTACTCATGACTTCAACAGATTCATTTTCTACCCATCTTATTCATTAATGCTGTGGGATACGTACCTGATGTGGAATAGAGTTCCATGTAGTCATGGCTCTATGTCGTACTGTGGCCTCACATAGTCTGTTCTGGACTTGGGGATTGAGAAGAGACTTCTGGTGGTATGTCTTGTGGGGAATGCATGGGTGTCAGAGCTGTGTGCTAGTCGTTTAAACAGACAGCTTGGTGCTTTCAACATGTCAATACCTCTCACAGATACAAGTGTGATGAAGTCAAATCAAATCAAATCAAATTTATTTGTCACATACACATGGTTAGCAGATGTTAATGCGAGTGTAGCGAAATGCTTGTGCTTCTAGTTCCGACAATGCAGTAATAACCAACGAGTAATCTAACTAACAATTCCTAAACTACTGTCTTATACACAGTGTAAGTGTCATGTCTTGTTATGTCTGTTCCTGTCCTTTCTCTTCATTCTCTCTCTCTGCTGGTCTTTTTAGGTTACCTTCTCTGTCTCTCATCCCTCAGCTGTTCTACATTTCCCCTAACTAGCTCATTCTCTCTTTCCCCACCTGTTCTCTCTTCCCCCTCTGATTAGGTCTCTATTTCTTTCTCTGTTCCTGCTACTTTCAGTGTCTGATTCTTGTTTGTGTTTTTTGATGCCAGAAGCAAGCTGTCGTCTCGTTTGCTTCCACCTTGTCCTGTCCTGTCGGAGTCTGCATGGCAGGTGCAACCTGCATTATACTACGTTCTTTTGTTCCATTGACTACGTTGGAAGAGGATTTATGCCATTCCTGTTTTTTATTAAAGAACTCTGTTTTCTGTTAAAACCGCGTTTGGGTCTTCACTCAAGTTCATAACAGAAGAATCAGACCAAGAATGGACCCAGCGGCTCCGGACCCTTTTCACTCCGCCGTCGAGATCCAGGGAGCGATGCTAGGCAGACACGAGGAGGAATTGTCTGCTGCTCAACATGCCGTTGAGACCCTGGCCGTCCAAGTCTCCGACCTCACAAGACGGGTTCACCAACTCCACCTCGATCCACCGCCCACTTCCAGGGTTTCCGAGTCTCCGGAGCCCAGGATCAACAACCCGCCGTGTTACTCTGGGGAGCCCACTGAGTGCCGCTCATTCCTCACTCAGTGTGATGTGGTGTTCTCTCTCCAGCCCAACACTTACTCCAGGAGCGCAGCCCGCATCGCCTACGTCATTTCTCTCCTTACCGGACGGGCGCGTGAGTGGGGCACGGCAGTCTGGGAGGCGAGGGCTGAGTGTATTAACCAGTATCAGGACTTTAAGGAGGAGATGATACGGGTTTTTGACCGTTCTGTTTTTGGCGAGGAGGCTTCCAGGGCCCTGTCTTCCCTATGTCAGGGGAATAGATCCATAACGGATTATTCTATTGAGTTTCGCACTCTCGCTGCCTCTAGTGACTGGAACGAGCCGGCTTTGCTCGCTCGTTTTCTGGAGGGTCTCCACGTCGAGGTTAAGGATGAGATCCTCTCCCGGGAGGTTCCTTCCAGTCTGGACTCCTTAATAGCTCTCGCTATTCGCATAGAGCGACGGTTTGATCTTCGTCGCCGAGCTCGTGGAAAGGAGCTCACGTTCTCCGTTGCTCCCCTCTCCACATCACTGCCACCTGCCGCATCACTGCCACCCTCCCCCGCCGGCTCGGATGCTGAGCCTATGCAGCTGGGGGGTATTCGCATCTCGGCCAAGGAGAGGGAACGGAGAATCACCAATCGCCTCTGTCTCTACTGCGGCTCCGCTGGTCATTTTGTCACCTCATGTCCAGTAAAAGCCAGAGCTCATCAGTAAGAGGAGGGCTACTGGTGAGCGCAACTACTCAGGCCTCTCCTTCTGGATCACGCACTACCTTTCCGGTCCATCTCCGCTGGCCCGGTTCATCTGCTTCCTGCAGTGCCTTGATAGACTCTGGGGCGGAGGGCTGTTTTATGGACGAGACCTGGGCTCGGGAACATGACATTCCTCTCAGACAGTTAGGGGAGCCCAGGGCCTTGTTCGCTTTAGATGGTAGTTCTCTCCCCAAGATTCAGCGTGAGACGCTGCCTTTAACCCTCACTGTCTCTGGTAATCATAGCGAAACCATTTCTTTTTTAATTTTTCGTTCACCTTTTACACCTGTTGTTTTGGGTCATCCCTGGCTAGTGCGCCATAACCCTTCTATTAATTGGTCTAGTAATACTATCCTATCCTGGAATGTTTCTTGTCATGTAACCTGTTTAATGTCTGCTATCCCTCCTGTTTCCTCTGTCTCTTCTTCACAGGAGGAGCCTGGCGATTTGACAGGGGTGCCGGAGGAGTATCACGATCTGCGCACGGTGTTCAGTCGTTCCAAGGCCACTTCTCTCCCTCCACACCGGTCGTATGACTGTAGTATTGATCTCCTTCCGGGAACTACTCCCCCGGGGTAGGTTATACTCTCTGTCGGCTCCCGAACGTAAGGCTCTCGAGGATTATTTGTCGGTTTCGCTCGACGCCGGTACCATAGTCTCCTCCTCCTCCCCCGCCGGCGCGGGGTTCTTTTTGTTCAGAAGAAGGACGGGTCCCTGCGCCCATGCGTGGATTATCGAGGGCTGAATGACATAACAGTTAAGAATCGTTATCCGCTTCCTCTTATGTCTTCAGCCTTCGAGATCCTGCAGGGAGCCAGGTTTTTCACCAAATTGGACCTTCGTAACGCCTACCATCTCGTGCGCATCAGGGAGGGGGACGAGTGGAAGACGGCGTTTAACACTCCGTTAGGGCACTTTGAATACCGGGTTCTTCCTTTCGGCCTCGTTAACGCTCCAGCTGTCTTTCAGGCACTAGTTAACGACGTCCTGAGAGACATGCTGAACATTTTTGTTTTCGTTTACATGGACGATATCCTGATTTTTTCACCGTCTCTCTCGATTCATGTTCAGCACGTGCGACGCGTCCTCCAGCGCCTTTTGGAGAACTGTCTTTATGTGAAGGCTGAGAAGTGCACTTTTCATGCCGCCTCTGTCCCTTTTCTCGGTTCCGTTATTTCCGCTGAGGGCATTAAGATGGATCCCGCTAAGGTCCAGGCTGTCATTGATTGGCCCGTTCCTAAGTCACGCGTCGAGCTGCAGCGCTTTCTGGGCTTCGCTAATTTCTACCGTCGTTTCATCCGTAATTTCGGTCAGGTGGCAGCTCCTCTCACAGCCCTTACTTCTGTTAAGACGTGCTTTAAGTGGTCCGTTTCCGCCCAGGGAGCTTTTGATCTTCTTAAGAATCGTTTTACATCCGCACCTATTCTTGTTACACCTGACATCTCTAGACAGTTTGTTGTTGAGGTTGACGCGTCAGAGGTGGGCGTGGGAGCCATTCTTTCTCAGCGCTCTCTCTGACGGCAAGGTCCATCCTTGCGCGTTTTTCTCTCATCGCTTATCGCCGTCAGAACGTAACTATGATGTTGGTAATCGCGAACTGCTCGCCATCCGCTTAGCCCTAGGCGAATGGCGACAGTGGTTGGAGGGGCGACCGTTCCTTTTGTCGTTTGGACTGACCATAGGAACCTTGAGTACATCCGTTCAGCCAAACGACTTAATGCGCGTCAGGCTCGTTGGGCTCTGTTTTTCGCTCGTTTCGAGTTTGTTATTTCTTATCGTCCGGGCTCAAAAAACACCAAACCTGATGCTTTATCTCGTCTCTTCAGTTCTTCTGAGGTCTCCACCGACCCCGATGGGATTCTCCCTGAGGGGCGTGTTGTCGGGTTGACTGTCTGGGGAATTGAGAGGCAGGTAAAGCAAGCACTCGCTCACACTCCGTCGCCGCGAGCTTGTCCTAGGAACCTTCTGTTCGTTCCCGTTCCTACTCGTCCGGCCGTTCTTCAGTGGGCCCACTCTGCCAAGTTAGCCGGCCACCCCGGCCTTCGGGGTACGCTCGCTTCCATTCGCCAGCGTTTCTGGTGGCCCACTCGGGAACGTGACGCGCGTCGATTTGTCGCCGCTTGTTCGGTCTGCGCGCAGACTAAATCTGGGAACTCTCCTCCTGCCGGCCGTCTCAGACCGCTTCCCATTCCCTCTCGACCGTGGTCTCACATCGCTTTAGATTTTATCACCGGACTGCCTTCATCAGCGGGGAAGACAGTTATTCTTACGGTTGTCGATAGATTCTCTAAGGCGGCTCATTTCATTCCTCTCGATAAGCTCCCTTCTGCTAAGGAGACGGCTCAGATCATTATCGAGAATGTTTTCCGAATTCATGGCCTTCCGTCTGACGTCGTTTCCGACAGAGGCCCGCAGTTCACGTCTCAATTTTGGAGGGAGTTTTGCCGTTTGATTGGGGCTTCCGTCAGTCTCTCGTCCGGCTTTCATCCCCAGTCTAACGGTCAAGCCGAACGGGCCAATCAGACTGTTGGTCGCATTTTACGCAGTCTTTCTTTTCGTAACCCTGCGTCTTGGTCAGAACAGCTCCCCTGGGCAGAGTACGCCCACAACTCGCTTCCCTCGTCTGCTACCGGTCTATCCCCTTTTCAGTGTAGCCTCGGGTACCAGCCTCCGCTGTTCTCATCTCAGCTCGCCGAGTCCTGCGTCCCCTCCGCTCAGGCTTTTGTCCAGCGTTGCGAGCGCACCTGGAAGGGGGTCAGGTCGGCACTTTGCCGTAATAGGGCGCAGACTGTGAGGGCCGCTAATAAGCGTAGGACCAAGAGTCCTAGATATTGTTGCGGTCAGAGAGTATGGCTCTCCACTCAGAACCTTCCCCTTAAGACAGCTTCTCGCAAGTTGGCCCCGCGGTTCATTGGTCCGTTCCGTATTTCCCAGGTCATTAATCCTGTCGCAGTGCGACTTCTTCTCCCGCGCTATCTTCGTCGCGTTCACCCGGTCTTCCATGTCTCCTGTGTTAAGCCCGTTCTTCGCGCCCCGCTCGTCCCTCCCCCCCCCCATCCTTGTCGAGGGCGCACCCATCTACAGGGTTCGTAAGATTTTGGACATGCGCCCTCGGGGCCGTGGTCATCAGTACCTAGTGGATTGGGAGGGGTACGGTCCTGAGGAGAGGAGTTGGGTTCCCACTCGGGACGTGCTGGACCGTTCGCTGATCGATGATTTCCTCCGTTGCCGCCAGGTTTCCTCCTCGAGTGCGCCAGGAGGCGCTCGGTGAGTGGGGGGGTACTGTCATGTCTTGTTATGTCTGTTCCTGTCCTTTCTCTTCATTCTCTCTCTCTGCTGGTCTTTTTAGGTTACCTTCTCTGTCTCTCATCCCTCAGCTGTTCTACATTTCCCCTAACTAGCTCATTCTCTCTTTCCCCACCTGTTCTCTCTTCCCCCTCTGATTAGGTCTCTATTTCTTTCTCTGTTCCTGCTACTTTCAGTGTCTGATTCTTGTTTGTGTTTTTTGATGCCAGAAGCAAGCTGTCGTCTCGTTTGCTTCCACCTTGTCCTGTCCTGTCGGAGTCTGCATGGCAGGTGCAACCTGCATTATACTACGTTCTTTTGTTCCATTGACTACGTTGGAAGAGGATTTATGCCATTCCTGTTTTTTATTAAAGAACTCTGTTTTCTGTTAAAACCGCGTTTGGGTCTTCACTCAAGTTCATAACAGTAAGGGGATAAAGAATATGTACATAAGGATATATGAATGAGTGATGGTACAGAGCAGCATAGGCAAGATACAGTAGATGGTATCGAGTACAGTATATACATATGAGATGAGTATGTAAACAAAGTGGCATAGTTAAAGTGGCTAGTGATACATGTATTACATAAGGATGCAGTCGATGATATAGGGTACAGTATATACGTATGCATATGAGATGAATAATGTAGGGTAAGTAACATTATATAAGGTAGCATTGTTTAAAGTGGCTAGTGATATATTTACATCATTTCCCATCAATTCCCATTATTAAAGTGGCTGGAGTTGAGTCAGTGTCAGTGTGTTGGCAGCAGCCACTCAATGTTAGTGGTGGCTGTTTAACAGTCTGATGGCCTTGAGATAGAAGCTGTTTTTCAGTCTCTCGGTCCCAGCTTTGATGCACCTGTACTGACCTCGCCTTCTGGATGATAGCAGGGTGAACAGGCAGTGGCTCGGGTGGTTGATGTCCTTGATGATCTTTATGGCCTTCCTGTAACATCGGGTGGTGTAGGTGTCCTGGAGGGCAGGTAGTTTGCCCCCGGTGATGCGTTGTGCAGCCCTCACTACCCTCTGGAGAGCCTTACGGTTGAGGGCGGAGCAGTTGCCGTACCAGGCGGTGATACAGCCCGCCAGGATGCTCTCGATTGTGCATCTGTAGAAGTTTGTGAGTGCTTTTGATGACAAGCCGAATTTCTTTAGCCTCCTGAGGTTGAAGAGGCGCTGCTGCGCCTTCTTCACGATGCTGTCTGTGTGAGTGGACCAATTCAGTTTGTCTGTGATGTGTATGCCGAGGAACTTAAAACTTGCTACTCTCTCCACTACTGTTCCATCGATGTGGATAGGGGGGTGTTCCCTCTGCTGTTTCCTGATGTCCACAATCATCTCCTTAGTTTTGTTGACGTTGAGTGTGAGGTTATTTTCCTGACACCACACTCCGAGGGCCCTCACCTCCTCCCTGTAGGCCGTCTCGTCGTTGTTGGTAATCAAGCCTACCACTGTTGTGTCATCCGCAAACTTGATGATTGAGTTGGAGGCGTGCATGGCCACACAGTCGTGGGTGAACAGGGAGTACAGGAGAGGGCTCAGAACGCACCCTTGTGGGGCCCCAGTGTTGAGGATCATCGGGGAGGAGATGTTGTTACCTACCCTCACCACCTGGGGGCGGCCTGTCAGGAAGTCCAGTACCCAGTTGCACAGGGCGGTGTCGAGACCCAGGGTCTCGAGCTTGATGACGAGCTTGGAGGGTACTATGGTGTTGAATGCCGAGCTGTAGTCGATGAACAGCATTCTCACATAGGTATTCCTCTTGTCCAGATGGGTTAGGGCAGTGTGCAGTGTGGTTGAGATTGCATCGTCTGTGGACCTATTTGAGCGGTAAGCAAATTGGAGTGGGTCTAGGGTGTCAGGTAGGGTGGAGGTGATATGGTCCTTGACTAGTCTCTCAAAGCACTCCATGATGACGGAAGTGAGTGCTACGGGGCGGTAGTCGTTTAGCTCAGTTACCTTAGCTTTCTTGGGAACAGGAACAATGGTGGCCCTCTTGAAGCATGTGGGAACAGCAGACTGGTATAGGGATTGATTGAATATGTCCGTAAACACACCAGCCAGCTGGTCTGCGCATGCTCTGAGGGCGCGGCTAGGGATGCCGTCTGGCCCTGCAGCCTTGCGAGGGTTAACACGTTTAAATGTTTTACTCACCTCGGCTACAGTGAAGGAGAGACCGCATTTTTCCGTTGCAGGCAGTGTCAGTGGCACTGTATTGTCCTCAAAGCGGGCAAAAAAGTTATTTAGTCTGCCTGGGAGCAAGACATCCTGGTCCGTGACTGGGCTGGATTTCTTCCTGTAGTCCGTGATTGACTGTAGACCCTGCCACATGCCTCTTGAGCCGTTGAATTGGGATTCTACTTTGTCTCTGTACTGACGCTTAGCTTGTTTGATAGCCTTACGGAGGGAATAGCTGCATTGTTTGTATTCAGTCATGTTACCAGACACCTTGCCCTGATTGAAAGCAGTGGTTCGCGCTTTCAGTTTCACGCGAATGCTGCCATCAATCCAAGGTTTCTGGTTAGGGAATGTTTTAATCGTTGCTATGGGAACGACATCTTCAACGCACGTTCTAATGAACTCGCACACCGAATCAGCGTATTCGTCAATGTTGTTATTTGACGCAATACGAAACATGTCCCAGTCCACGTGATGGAAGCAGTCTTGGAGTGTGGAGTCAGCTTGGTCGGACCAGCGTTGGACAGACCTCAGCGTGGGAGCTTCTTTTTTTAGCTTTTGTCTGTAGGCAGGCAAGTCAATCTCTACTCTACTTTGAGATTGACATCCATCTTATTAATGTTTGCTCTCTGTGTACATCAACAAGGCCAGCCGTGCTGCCCTGTTCTGAGCCAATTGTCATTTTTTTAAGTCCCTTTTTGTGGCAACGGAACACACAACTGAACAGTAGTCCAAAACTAGGCCCTGTAGGACCTGCCTTGTTGATAGCGCTGTTAAAAAGGTAGAAACAGGGCCTGTAGGACCTGCCTTGTTGATAGCGCTGTTAAGAAGGTAGAAACAGGGCCTGTAGGACCTGCCTTGTTGATAGCGCTGTTAAGAAGGTAGAAACAGGGCCTGTAGGACCTGCCTTGTTGATAGCGCTGTTAAGAAGGTAGAAACAGGGCCTGTAGGACCTGCCTTGTTGATAGCGCTGTTAAGAAGGTAGAGCAACACTTTATTTTGCACAGACTTCTCCCCATCTTAGCTACTGTGGTATCAATGTTTTGACCATGACAGTTTACAATCCAAGGTTACTTCAACTTGCTCAATTTCCACATGATGTATTACAAGATTTAATTGAGGTTTTGGGTTTAGTGAATTTCCACTAACTTATTCATTGCCACTCATTGTGAAACTGCAGGTCTTCGTTAAGTGTTGCAGTCATTTCAGTCGCTGTAGTAGCTGACGTGTATAAATCAAACCAAATGTTATTTGTCACATGCGCCGGATACAACAGGTGTAGACCTTGCTTATGTCGTGTCTTTACTATCATTAAATTGAAGACTTAGTTTTTTATCAAATATCCTCTGTAATTAGTATTACCGATAAAACTGATTAATCATGTAACTGTAATTAACTAGGAAGTCGGGGCACCTAGGAAAAAATTCAGATTACAAAGTTATCATTTACTAAAACAACTTTTCAGATATTTTATATCTGATCAATTAGTCTTCGATTTAATTAATTATTTATTTTACCTCACGTTAGTCTCATTCCAAACGTTATCTGTACGAACTCAGTCTTCACTATGAGTCATCCATAGATCAATTGTCTTAAATCATTTATTTATTAACTAACTAAACAATCACAGAAGTGCACACACAAACAAACAAAGTAAATATGGTTACAAGAACTGATAAGGGAATGTGCCCTAGTGGGCCAAACTGGCATGGCGGCTTGTTAGCCAAAAGGGAAGTGGGAGTCAGCTGAGAAGTCACTAAAGAGTTAATAAGTATAACAATTGAAATGCTAATCCTTTGCACATGAACGCTCACTCATTCGGGAACAACTGCAATCAATATATATTTACGCTCAGTGTGTCGTCTTGATCGCTGTTGAAAAGTTAGTTTCTGTTGGAGAGTTTTCGTCCTCTCGCTCTCTCTCTCTCTCTCTCTGTCATGGTTATAGGGGATAGTTCAGAGCGACATTGATGTTGTAGAATGAATGTTTCGGTGGTTGTCGTTCTTCGCGTTCAATGATACCGAATTCCTAGCTGCAGACTCGTAATTAACATCAAAGACTTGTTCTTATTCTGTCGGTATCGATAGTCTAAGAGTTTAACCACGTGGTATGGTTAAAAGATTCAGCAATGGTCTGCAACCTTTGTCCTCCCATGATTGAGAGAAACATGGTCTACTGACAATTTCTCAAAGTTGGGTTTGATTCGGAATTGCAGAAAAGGGGCTGTCCCAGGATGCCTGTCCCTAACTGGGCTCATGGGCGGTCCTCTGATTTAGTTAACCTCTTACATCTATGGGGGCGCTATTTCATTATTGGATAAAAAAACGTGCCCGTTTTAAGCACAATATTTTGTCACAAAAAGATGCTTGACTATGCATATAATTGACAGCTTTGGTAAGAGAACACTCTGACGTTTCCAAAACTGCAAAGATATTGTCTGTGAGTGCCCCAGAACTGATGCTACAGGTGAAACCAAGATGAAACTTCAAACAGGAAATGAGCAGGATTTTTGAGGCTCTGTTTTTCATTGTCTCCTTATATGGCTGTGAATGCGCAAGGAATGAGCCTGCCCGATCTATCGTTTCCCCAAGGTGTCTGCAGCATTGTGACGTATTTGTAGGCATATCATTGGAAGATTGACCATAAGAGACTACATTTGCCAGGTGTCCGCCCGGTGTCCTCTGTCGAAATTGGTGCGTCATCTTCAACTGCACGTCTTTTTCCAAGCGATTCAGAGGAGAAAGTAGACATCCACGAACGATTTATCAATGAAGAGATATGTGAAAAACACCTTGAGGATTGATTTTAAACAGCGTTTGTCGTGTTTCAGTCGATATTATGGAGTTAATTTGGAAAACAGTTCGCCGTTTTGATGACTGAATTTTCGGGTTTTTTTGGTGCCCAAACGTGATGTACAAAACGGAGCGATTTCTCCTACACAAAGAATCTTTCAGGAAAAACTGAACATTTGCTATGTAACTGCGAGTCTCCTCATTGAAAACATCCAAAGTTCTTCAAAGGTAAATGATTTTATTTGAATCCTTTTCTGGTTTTTGTACAAATGTTGCCCGCTAAATGCTACGCTAAATGCTACGCTAGCTATCAATACTCTTACACAAATGCTTGTTTTGCTATGGTTCAAAAGCATATTTTGAAAATCTGAGATGACAGTGTTGTTAAGAAAAGGCTAAGCTTGAGAGCTAGCACATTCATTTAATTTCATTTGCGATTTTCATAAATAGTTAACGTTATGTTATGCTAATGAGCTTGAGGCTATAACTGGATACAGGTTTTTTTCATAGCCAAACGTGAACAAAACGGAGCGATTTGTCCTACACAAATAATATTTTTTGAAAAATGTAACATTTGCTATCTAACTGAGAGTCTCCTCATTGAAAACATCCGAAGTTCTTCAAAGGTAAATGATTTTATTTGAATCCTTTTCTGGTTTTTGTTAAAAATGTTGCTGGCTGAATTATAGGCTTATAGCTATGCTAGCTATCAATACTCTTACACAAATGCTTGTTTAGCTATGGTTGAAAAGCATATTTTGAAAATCTGAGATGACAGTGTTGTTAACAAAAGTCTAAGCTTGAGAGCAAATATATTTATTTCATTTCATTTGCGATTTTCATGAATAGTTAACGTTGCGTTATGCTAATGAGCTTGAGGCTATAAATAGGATCCCGGATCCGGGATTGCTCGACGCAAGAAGTTAAACTCAAAGGGGAATTGGAGTTTCCTTCATTAAACAGTCCAATATCACATTACACAATTTTAAAAACCGTATCATACTCACTCATTCATCTTATACAACAATTAGATGTAAACCTCATATCTGAGGCTATTATATAAACAGCGTTATGGTAATGTGGCTGCACCGTCTCCCATGAGCTTCCCCAAGTTGTAACAAACGGACCAGTTCGTAGCTGGATTCTTCACCGATCTTTTATACTTTCTCCGGAACGTAAACATTGTTCGGACCTGAAGTTCTGTGAGGTGGAAGAAAAATCCCTTTGTTCTCTATGAAACTTCACTCTATCTCTATACTGTGTGGCCATGAGGAGATCCTCTCCTCAGGAATTTACGACCTCTCTCTGACCACAGCAGCCTAGTTGAAGGAGGGAGACGGGGATGGGGCTTGCTGTACCCAAAGAGGGCAACGTCATGACACTTACTTATTAGCCCTTAACCTCTTGAAACTCTGGGGGCGCTATTTCATTTTTGGATGAAAAACGTTCCCGTTTTAAACAAGATATTTTGTCAATAATTGATAGCTTTGGAAAGAAAACACGCTGAATTTTCCAGAACTGCAAAGATATTGTCTGTGAGTGCCCCAGAACAGGAGCTACAGGCAAAACCAAGATGAAACGGCAACCAGGAAATGAGCATTGGAAGATTGACCATAAGAGACTACATTTTCCAGGTGTCCGCCCGGTGTCCTCCGTCGAAATTGGTGCGTCATTTTCAGCTGCTGGTATTTTTCCATGGGATTCTGAGACTAAAGCAGGCTTCCACGAACGGCATATCAATGAAGAGATATGTGAAAAAACACCTTGAGGATTGATTCTAAACAACGTTTGCCATGTTTCGGTCGATATTATGGAGTTAATTCGGAAAAAGTTTGACGTTTTGGTGACTGAATTTTCGGTTAGTTTCGGTAGCCAAATGTGATGTACAAAACGGAGCGATTTCTCCTACACAAAGATCTTTCAGGAAAAACTGAACATTTGCTATGTAACTGAGAGTCTCCTCATTGAAAACATCCGAAGTTCTTCAAAGGTAAATGATTTTATTTATTTGGTTATCTGGTTTTTGTGAAAATGTTGCGTGCTAAATGCTACACAAAATGCTAAGCTAGCTTGCAATACTCTCACACAAATGCTTGATTTGCTATGGTTCAAAAGCATATTTTGAAATTCTGAGATGACAGTGTTGTTAAGAAAAGGCTAAGCTTGAGAGCAGGCATATTATTTTCATTTCATTTGAGATTTTCAGAAATCGTTAACGTTGCGTTATGCTAATGAGCCTGAGGCTGTATTCACGATCCCGGATCCGGGATGGGTAGTATCAAGAGGTTTTAATCAACAAAGCAGTTTTAAGAAAATACCTAAAAGAAAAGTGATAAGAGAGATAAGAGATAAGAATAACAAATAATTACAGAGCAGCAGTAAATAACAATAGCGGGGATATAATATATAGAGGGTACCGGTACAGAGTCAATGTGGAGGCTATATACAGGGGGTAACGGTACAGAGTCAATGTGGAGGCTATATACAGGGGGTAATGGTACAGAGTCAATGTGGAGGCTATATACAGGGGTAACGGTACAGAGTCAATGTGGAGGCTATATACAGGGGGTAATGGTACAGAGTCAATGTGGAGGCTATATACAGGGGGTACCAGTACAGAGTCAATGTGGAGGCTATATACAGGGGGTACCAGTACAGAGTCAATGTGGAGGCTATATACAGGGGGTAACGGTACAGAGTCAACGGGCGGGGCACCGTTGTCAAGGTAATATGTACATGTAGGTGGAGTTATTAAAGTGACTATGCATAGATAACAAAGAGTAGCAACAGCGTAGAAGGGAGGGAGATGCAAATAGTCTGTGAAGCCATTTGACTAGATGTTCAGGAGTCTTATGGCTTAGGAGTAGAAGCTGTTTAGAAGCCTCTTGGACCTAGACTTGGGGGTCCAGTACCGCTTGCCATGCGGTAGCAGAGAGAGCAGTCTACGACTAGGGTGGCTGGAGTCTTTGACAATTTTTAGTGTGCTTGGACCATGTTAGTTTGTTGGTGATGTGGACACCAAGGAACTTGAAGCTCTCAACCTGCTCCACTAAAGTCCCGTCGATGAGAATGGTGGCATGCTCGGTCCTCCTTTTCCTGTAGTCCACAATCATATCCTTTGTCTTGATCACGTTGCGGGAGAGATTGTTGTCCTTGCACCACATGCTCAGGTCTCTGATTATCTCCCTATAGGCTCTCATCGTTGTCGGTGATCAGGCTTACCACTGTTGTGTCATCAGCAAACTTAATGATGGTGTTGGAGTAGTGCCTGGCTGTGCAATCATGAGTGAACAGGGAGTACAGGAGGGGACTGAGCATGCATCGCTGAGGGGCCCCCATGTTGAGGATCAGCGTGGCAGATGTGTTGTTACCTACCCTTACCACCTGGGGGCAGCCCGTTAGGAAGTCCAGGATCCAGTTGCAGAGGGAAGTGCTTAGTCCCAGGGTCCTTAGCTTAGTGATGAGCTTTGAGGGCACTATGGTGTTGAACGCTGAGCTGTAGTCAATGAATAGCATTCTCAAATAGGTGTTCCTTTTGTCCAGGTGTGAAAGGGCAGTGTGGAGTGCAATAGAGATTGCACCATCTGTGGATCTGTTGGTGCGGTGTGCAAATTGGAGTGGGTCTAGTGTTTCTGGGATAATGGTGTGGATGTGAGCAATGACCAGCCTTTCAAAGCATTTCATGGCTACAGCTGTAAGTGCTACGGGTTGGTAGTCATTTAGGCAGGTTACGTTAGTGTTCTTGGGCACAGGGAGTATGGTGGTCTGCTTGAAACATGTTGGTATTACAGACACGGACAGGGAGAGGTTGAAAATGTCAGTGAAAACACTTGCCAGTTGGTCAGCGCATGCTCTGTGTACACGTCCTGGTAATCCATCTGGCCCTGCGGCCTTGTGAATGTTGACCTGTTTAAAGGTCTTACTCACATAGGCTGCGGAGAGTGTCATCCGGAACAGCTGATGCTCTCATGCATGTTTCAGTGTTACTTGCCTCGAAGAGAGCATAGAAGTTATTTGGCTTGTCTGGTAGGCTCGTGTTACTGGGAAGCTCTCGGCTGTGCTTCCCTTTGTAGTATGTAATAGTTTGCAAACCCTGCCACATCTGACGAGTGTCATAGCCAGTGTAGTACGATTCGATCTTAGTCCTATATTGCCACATTGCCTATTTGATGGTTCATCGGAAGCCATAGCTGTATTTCTTATAAGCTCGAGTCCCGCTCCTTGAAAGTGGCAGCTCTACTCTTTAGCTCAGTGCAAATGTTGCCTGTAATCCATGGCTTCTGGTTGGGGTATGTACATTTGAAGTCGGAAGTTTACATACACTTAGGTTGGAGTCATTAAAACTCCTTTTTCAACCACTCCACAAATTTCTTAATAACAAACTATAGTTTTGGCAAGTCGGTTAGGACATCTACTTTGTGCATGACACAAGTCACGACAGATTTGTACCTTGTCAGCCGTGGCGGCAGCGTAGCCTAGTGGTTAGAGCGTTGGACTAGTAACCAGAAGGTTGCAAGTTCAAACCCCCGAGCTGACAAGGTACAAATCTGTCGTTCTGCCCCTGAACAGGCAGTTAACCCACTGTTCCTAGGCCGTCATTGAAAATAAGAATTTGTTCTTAACTGACTTGCCTAGTTAAATAAATTAAAAAAATGTTTTCCAACAATTGTTTACAGACAGATTATTTCACTTATAATTCACTGTATCGCAATTCCAGTGGGTCAGAAGTTTACATACACTAAGTTGACTGTGCCTTTATAACAGCTTGGAAAATTCCAAAAAATGATGTCTTCATTAGTAATGAGTAGGAAAATTATGTGGATATATTGAAGCAACATCTCAAGACATCAGTCAGGAAGTTAAAGCTTGGTTGCAAATGGGTCTTCCAAATGGACAATGACTCCAAGCATACTTCCAAAGTTGTGGCAAAATGGCTTAAGGACAACAAAGTCAAGGTATTGGAGTGGCCATCCCAAAGCCCCGACCTCAATCCCATAGAACATGTGTGGGCAGAACTGAAAAAGCGTGTGCGAGCAAGGAGGCCTACAAACCTGACTCAGTTACACCAGCTCTGTCAGGAGGAATGGGACAACATTCACCCAACATATTGTGGGAAGCTTGTGGAAGGCTACCTGAAACGTTTGACCCAAGTTAAACAATTTAAAGGCAATGCTACCAAATACTAATTGAGTGTGTGTAAACTTCTGACCCACTGGGAATGTGATGAAAGAAATAAAAGCTGAAATAAATAATTCTCTCTACTAATTATTCTGACATTTCACATTTTTTTTTCAATTTAAAGTTTTATTAAGTTTTCTTGTTTTTCAATCAACCAACAAAACATATTCCACATTCACAGATGTGACAGGCTTAAAAAAAAAAAAAAAAAAAAAAAAAGTCTAAAAATATAATAATACATTTGAAAAAATAAAAAAATAAAATACAATTAAAATGAAAGATAAAGTCAAATAAAACCACTTATTTTTCTTAATCTATTTATTTTCCTTGGTGCATATATATACATACACACACACATATATATATACATACATATATATATACATACATATATACACATATATATACATACATATATACACATATATATATATATATATATATATATATATATATATATATATATATATATATATATATATATACATACATATATACACACATATATATATATATATATATATATATATATATATATATATATATATATATATATATACATGCATACATACATACATACATACATGCATACATACATACATACATACATACATACATACATACATACATACATACATACATGCATGCATGCATACATACATACATACATACATACCCACATACATACATACATACATACATACATATACACACACACACACACACACACACACACACACACACACACACACACACACACACACACACACACACACACACACACACACACACACACACACACACACACACACACACACACACACACACACACACACACACACACATACATACATACATACACGTACTCAAAAACTAAATTAAAATAAAAAGACAAAAAAACATAACACTTGCAACAGCACTATCAAGGTTCTTATCAGCTATTTCTAGCATTCGCTGAGACGACGGGCCAATAATTAGTTTTTAGGTTTCACAGTACCTTACACAGCATGTATCTGCGCATTTCCCTAGTCACCCCGTTCACTCTGTCCAGTTTGAAATATAGTTGAGTAGTGGAGACCAGAGTCTATCAAACTTGGGCTGTCTCTTGTGGAGGTCATAAGTGAGCTTTTCAAGAGGAAAGTAACAATCTGGTCAATCCACATTTTAAATGTAGGAGGGGTATTAGAGGCCCGCAATAGAAGAATACATTTCTTAGCAAAGTATGTAATAGTCATAAGCACATTTTCTCTGTCAGGATCAAGAACAAAGTCCTGCTGGGCATTAAGAAGATAGACACATGGGGTCATATCAAACTGTACCTCTAGTATTTTCTGTGCAGCAGTATGTATAGATTGCCAGAATCTGTCAATCTCTCTACAGCTCCAAAATACATGCATATAGGTTCCACTTTCAGAGGTACATCTTTTACAGTTAGGAGACATATCTGTTTTCATTCTATGGAGTCTCAAAGGAGTATAATAACATTTGTACATACATTTGTAATTAGATTCTTTCATTTTTACATTGGTAGAGGAGCAGTATACCCTGTCGCAAACCTCCGCCCATAACTCATCACTGATAGTCAGACCAAGGTCCTTTTCCCAGATTATTTTCAAAGGAGTAAAGGAGGAGCCTCCTTTCTCAGAAAGGAGTCTATAGATGTAAGATATTTTACCTTTAATGGATTGTGCTGTGACAAGAAGGGTTTCAAATTCATTCAACTGAGTTCTAAACCTCCTCTTGGAGGTAAATTAAGAAATTACATGTCTAATTTGAAGATATTTAAAAAAAAATGGATCTTGGCACATTGAATTCACTGCAGAGCTCTTGAAGGGATTTCAGTATAGTGGTTTTCTGATGAAATAGGTCTGAAAAGGTCCTGATTCCTAGAGTATGCCAAAGATTAAAGTTGGCATCCCTCAGGGCTTTTGGCACGTCTGGGTTGCCTACTATAGGCGAGTGAGAACATATTTGGGAGGAAATGCCCAGGTATTTCTTACAGTCCCTCCATGCTAGTAGGGTGCTGTAAATCACAAAGGTTTTGGCTATGTTCCCCACTTCACTAAAGTTATTAATTAATATAATTGAGCTTAAGGGCAATGAACCACAGGATTGGGCTTCTATCTGAATCCATGTTGACTCTTGTCTGTTTGTGATCCATGTTAGCATGTTGCGGATTTGGGCAGACCAGTAGTACAATTGAAGGGAGGGAAGGGCAAGACCACCCTTAGATTCAGGTTTCGATAGAGTGGAAAACTTGATCCTAGGTTTTTTATTGCCCCATATAAATTTGGTGATGCTTTGGTTTGTTGTTTTGAATAAGGAAACTGGGAGATAGCATGGGAGCATCTGAAATAAGTGGTTCAGTCTAGGGAGGACGTTCATACGGCTAGTGGTGTGGGGGCTGTGCTTTGGCAAAGTGGGTGGGGTTATATCCTTCCTGTTTGCCCCTGTCCGGGGGTGTCCTCGGATGGGGCCACAGTGTCTCCTGACCCCTCCTGTCTCAGCCTCCAGTATTTATGCTGCAGTAGTTTATGTGTCGGGGGGCTGGGGTCAGTTTATTATATCTGGAGTACTTCTCCTGTCCAATTCGGTGTCCTGTGTGAATCTAAGTGTGCGTTCTCTAATTCTCTCCTACTCTCGGAGGACCTGAGCCCTAGGACCATGCCCCAGGACTACCTGACATGATGACTCCTTGCTGTCCCCAGTCCACCTGGCCGTGCTGCTGCTCCAGTTTCAACTGTTCTACCTTATTATTATTCAACCATGCTGGTCATTTATGAACATTTGAACATCTTGGCCATGTTCTGTTATAATCTCCACCCGGCACAGCCGGAAGAGGACTGGCCACCCCAAATATGCTCTCTCTAATTCTCTTTCTTTCTCTCTCTCTGAGGACCTGAGCCCTAGGACCATGCCCCAGGACTACCTGACATGATGACTCCTTGCTGTCCCCAGTCCACCTGGCCGTGCTGCTGCTCCAGTTTCAACTGTTCTGCCTTATTATTATTCGACCATGCTGGTCATTTATGAACATTTGAACATCTTGGCCATGTTCTGTTATAATCTCTACCCGGCACAGCCAGAGGAGGACTGGCCACCACACATAGCCTGGTTCCTCTCTAGGTTTCTTCCTAGGTTTTGGCCTTTCTAGGGAGTTTTTCCTAACCACCGTGCTTCTACACCTGCATTGCTTGCTGTTTGGGGTTTTAGGCTGGGTTTCTGTACAGCACTTTGAGATATCAGCTGATGTACGAAGGGCTATATAAATAAATTTGATTTGATGACATTAATTCTTCCTACTAAGCTAATTGGGAGATCCAGGTTTGGAGACCGTTCTTGATTCGATCCAGGAGTGGAAGATAATTTTCCTTAAAAAGACTATTCAGATCTGGTGTTATGAAGATCCCGAGGTATTGAAACCCCTGTGTTTTCCATTGGAAAGGACACAGAGTGTCTTCATAGAGTTGGTGAGTGTAGTATTGAGGGCAGACAGTGGATTTGTTAAAATTTATCTTATAACCTGAAAACTTGCCATACTGAGCAATTGTGTCTAAAATGAGAGGGAGGGATTTCTCAGGGTTGGATATGTAGAGCAAGACATCATCCGCGTAAAGCGAAATCTTGTGCTGCAGGCCGCCTGCAGAGACACCCATAATACTTGGATTGCTCCTTATCAGCTCTGCCAGAGGCTCCGCCCCCAACAAGTAGAGCAGGGGGGACAGAGAGCACCCTTGTCTTGTGCCCCGTTCCAGAGGGAATCTGTCAGAGTTCAGTCCATTAGTAGTCACCATGGCATTTGGATGAGAGTATAGTGATTTGATCCATTTCATTTACATTTACATTTAAGTCATTTAGCAGACGCTCTTATCCAGAGCGACTTACATTTCCGTCATCCACATTTCATAAAATGTGGGCCCATATTGAATTTTTCTAAGACTGAGAACAGAAAGCTCCACTCCATCCTGTCAAACGCCTTCTCAGCATCCAGTGAAGCCAGCAGGACAAGGGTCTTCATTTACTTGATCAATAATATCAAAAAGACGGCGAATGTTATCAGAAGAGTATCTGTCTCTAATAAATCCAGTTTGGTCTGCTTTTATTATTTTGGGAAGAAGAGTGTTTAGTCTTTTGGCGAGCAATTTGGTAATTATTTTATAGTCGAAATCCAACAAGCTTATGGGCCGGAAGGACGAGCAGGATAGGGGGTCCTTGTGCTTTTTTAGCAACACTGTAATGCGGGCTGTGTGCATTGAGTCTGGGAGAACTCCGTTTTTGCAAAAATCCTCCAGCATTGGCATTTTTTATTTTTATTTTTTACCTTTATTTAACCAGGCAAGTCAGTTAAGAACAAATTCTTATTTTCAATGACGGCCTGGGAACAGTGGGTTAACTGCCTGTTCAGGGGCAGAACGACAGATTTGTACCTTGTCAGCTCGAAGATGCATGAAGATAGGGCGGAGCTGGGGCCAAAAAGCTTTGTAGAACTCTCTGGGGAATCCATCTGGGCCTGGGGACTTATTAGGTGGCATGGAGGTAATTGCCTCCAGGATCTCCTCAGGAGTGACGGGGGAGTTGAGATCTTCTTGGTCGGTCTCTGATATTTTAGGTAGCGAGATTCCCTCTAGGAAAGAGTGGAGTTCTGCCTCCGTGTGTTTTCTCTCAGAGGTATATAGTTTGCAGTAAAAATCATGAAAAGTTAAATTGATCTTTTTTGGGTCGTATGTGACCTCATCCTCTGCTGTTCGGATAGCCATGATTGTACGCTCTGACTGCTCCTTTTTTAATTGGTAAGCAAGCAATCTACTGGGCCTATTGCTATACTCATGGTATTTCTGTTTAGTAAAGAAAACCTTTTTTTTAATCTCCCGAGTGTAGGCCAAATTCAGTTGGGCTTTGGCTGCTTTAAGATGACTCCAGGAGGTGCTGTCTGGGGATTGTTTTTTAAAATTTTAATTGTACCTTTATTTAACCAGGCAAGTCAGTTAAGAACAAATTCTTATTTTCAATGACGGCCTGGGAACAGTGGGTTAACTGCCTGTTCAGGGGCAGAACGACAGATTTGTACCTTGTCAGCTCGGGAGTTTGAACTTGCAGCCTTCCGGTTACAAGTCCAACACTCTAACCACTAGGCTATGTATTCTTTCACAGCATTCCAGCTCCCTCTCAAGATCTAGCCTGTGTGCTTCCATTGCTTTTTTCTCAGAGGAAGCATATGCCATTAGATGACCTCTTAGTGTGGCTTTAGCAGCGTCCCACATTGTGGCCGGAGAAACAGGAGACTCTTTGTTGTCTTGTGTCTAGTTGTCTATCCATGTAGTTACCAATGTATGGAACACTTCGTTTGATAGCATGGAGGTGCTGAATTTCCAGCTCTTTGACCTCGGGATGTTTTTGCAGAGGTCAAAGCGGAGGTGGACAAAGACGTGATCTGAAAGTGCTATGGGTCCGATTGTACATGTGGCTGAATTTACGAAACTCTTTGGGATAAAAATGTAATCTATACGGGAGTAGGTGTTATGGACATTAGAGTAGTATGTATAGTCCATAGATGAGCTATAAGTCTCTCTCCAGATATCTATCAGTCCCATCTCTTTAGTAAGAGAGTTCAACATCTTTGCAGATCTAGGATTTGTGGTGGGGACTTGAGATGATTTGTCTAGGGTTGGGTTAAGGGTACAATTAAAATCTCCGGCCACCACGCCAAAGGAGACACCATGCTCATTGAACAGGGTTATCATTTTTGACATGAAGGCAGGAGTATCTGTGTTAGGGGCGTATATGTTTAATATAGTAATTGGTTGACCATATAGTGACCCAGTTATCAAAATGAATCTCCCCTCCGGATCAGATATGATTTTGTCAATTATGAATGGAACATTTTTATGGATAAGTATGGCTGTGCCTCTACTGTTTGATTTGAAAGATGAGAAATACACCTGTCCCACTCAAGCTCTGCGGAGTTTGGCATGTTCAGCATCACAGAGGTGTGTCTCTTGTAATAGCGCGATGTCTGCTTTTTCATTTTTTAGAGCACATAGTATCTTTTTCCGTTTTATTGCATGGCCTAGACCATGGCAGTTACATGTCAATAGATTAAAGGTACTAGTCATCGTCATCGAACAGTAATCGAACTTTAGTGCAAGTCATCGCTGGGTAAAAGTGGATAGTAGTTACAGCTGCGTTCACATAAAAGGAAAATAAATGGTGTACATAAAATAATAATCTCTGAACACCCCAGCCGAGTTCCCAAACAACTCGACACATCCCGTTGGATCTATTACTCCTCAATGCCATCGGAAGAATCCCAGAATATATTCCAGTCTGTGCTGCAAAACAGTCCTGTAGTTCAGCATCTGCTTCATCTCACCACTTTTTTATAGACAGAGTCACTGGTGCTTCCTGCTTGAACTTTTGCCTTTAAGCAGGAATCAGGAGGACATAATTATGGTCAGATTTTCCAAATGGAAGACCTTAATTGATGATAGAGGATAGAGGATGTTCAGTGATACTGTTCAGTGATAGAGGATGTTCAGTGATACTGTTCCGTGATACTGGTCAGTGATAGAGGATGTTCAGTGATACTATTCAGTGATACTGGTCAGTGATAGAGGATGTTCAGTGATACTATTCAGTGATAGAGGATGTTCAGTGATACTATTCAGTGATAGAGGATGTTCAGTGCTACTGTTCAGTGATACTGGTCAGTGATAGAGGATGTTCAGTGATACTATTCAGTGATAGAGGATGTTCAGTGATACTGTTCCGTGATAGAGGATAGAGGATGTTCAGTGATACTGTTCCGTGATAGAGGATAGAGGATGTTCAGTGATACTGGTCAGTGATAGAGGATGTTCAGTGCTACTGGTCAGTGATAGTATAACATCCATTCCAACATCAAAACAGAGTTCACCCTGAAGTCCAGTGTGTGTCTGCAGTGCTCCCTTAGCCTGGGAAACACACTTTCTCAGAGTCCTGACCTCAACAACAGTCTGGAACACACACACTGGTTATACTTCCATTCATTCTCCAATCAGACCTGCTGTACATTCTGGATTAGACACATGAGTCTGTCAGATGGAATAAAAAAGATATCAACTGAAAATAACATCCCACGGGACAAAAAAGACCATATGGAAAGTATTTAGTAGAACCTAAGTAATGATCAGGGTGTAAACGATTCTCCCTTGCACCATCTCTCCTCCTTGCTGTTCCCGTCAGGAAACTGCCTTCTGATGCTGTTCTGGATGATGAACAAATCCCCTCCCTCACAGACTAGACAGATAATGTATCGTCTACTGTGAAGAACAAAAAGACACAAAAAAAATGAATTTTTCCATCCGTTTTATTATTGAACTTTTTGTACACAATAAATACATGTATATTTTTTTTTTTTTACAGCTAATAATAATATGCAGAAAGGATTTTTCACCTGTTCTCAATGTTGTCACCGTGGCAAGAGTCAGAAGAGAAGGCCTGTTGTTCAACTACACTGATTTAGCAGCTCGGAACCATCTCCAAATCAAAACAAAATAGATACCAAAAAAAAGGGGGACAATAAACTAAACCTACAGGGACACAGGACTGTTCCACAGAGGGAGATTACAGAGCTGTTTGGCCAGAGAGATGAACCCGTAACATCAGGCATATTGTAATACAAGTGTTGGCTTTTGCTCTGTGGGTGAGAACAGCTTTCTGACAAGATGGAGGACGTTGATGTAAACCATAAACTTCTAAACAAGTTTGATAAACATTATAAAGATCTCAGAGAGGGCGTGGTTTAGAGCAGACCAAACTAGCCAAGTACAGATAAGACCGTAATTCTAACTCCCTTCGCATTATAATCACTCAAAACTCACACACCACCTGAAACTAACAAATCCACATTATCTCCAAGGCTCATTCAATATTCCTTCAATTGTTTCATAATTCAAATAACTTTTATTTGTATATTTGAATAACATAATTCTAAAGTAGCACCTCACCCTACAGACCAAATGGTTCCCTGGCTTCTGTAGAACACGATACAGGGTCAGAGGTTAGGGTCAGAGATTAGGGTCAGAGGTTAGGGAGGTGCAGCCAGAATGAGAGAGCAACACTAAAAAACACCAGAATTAGAAACAGGTGAATAAAACAAATCAAGTGCTATGATGTCTCCCTAAGAAGGCCTGCGTGAAGGGGCTGGTAATGGACACTGACCTACGGTGAGGTACAACCCCACAGGGTGTCTACACTGACCTACGGTGAGGTACACAGGGTGTCTACACTGACCTACGGTGAGGTACACAGGGTGTCTACACTGACCTACGGTGAGGTACAACCCCACAGGGTGTCTACACTGACCTACGGTGAGGTACACAGGGTGTCTACACTGACCTACGGTGAGGTACAACCCCACAGGGTGTCTACACTGAATAAAATATAAACACAACATGTAAAGATTTGGTCCCATGTTTCATGAGTGGAAATAACAGATCCCAGAAATGTTCTTTACGCACAAAAAACTTTTTACGCATTTTTGTTCTTCTCATAATAAATCTGTTGACATCCCTGTTAGTGAGCAGTTCTCCTCTGCCAGGAAAATACATTCACCTGACAGGTGTGGCATATCAAGAAGCTGATTAAACAGCATGATCATTACATAGATACACCTTGTGCAGGGGACAAAAGGCCACTCTAAAATGTGCTGTTGAGGGAACGTGCAATTGGCATTCTGACCGCAGGAATGTCCACCGGAGCTGTTGCCAGAGAATTGAATGTTAATTTCTCTACCACAAGTCTCCTCCAAAGTCGTTTGTTAGAATTTGGCAGTATGTCCAACCGGCCTCAGTATATCCAACTGCAGACCAAGGTATCTGTGATCAGATGCATATCTGTATTCCCAGCCATGAAATCCATATATCAGGGCATAACAAATGGATTTAAATTGATTGATTTCTTTATATGAACTGTTACTCAGTAAAATCTTTGAATGTTTGTGTATGTTGTGTTTTGTATTTCTGTTCAGTGTAGTTGAATCTTCTATACGGGAGTTTCTTGTGCAGTATTCCCTATCAGTGTGGCAGGTTTGAAATGTGCAAGCCACTAGCTGTGCGATATGTTAGCAGCGATATGTGCGATATGAAGGGCTTTCAAAATCTACAGGACATCATATGTCAAAGTTCAAGGGTCAAACTGAAAGGTTAGAAGTGAGACCTGACACTTTCTGACCTCTACTTCATCAGTAACTTTAGGGGCTCAGTAGAGAGGTGGTCAGCATATCAGTCAAAGTGTTTTGATTGTTTGTTTAATTGCTAGATTGAGGTGGTCAGTGGGTAGGACGCGGAAGCAAAATCACAACAAAACAGATGTTATTGAAACTAAATAAACTTCCTGGATTAAATAACAAAAGCATGGCTCCAGTCTTCAAATAGAAAAGCACAAAAAATATGACAGAAAGCAGCTCCTCTGGTTATGTTATCCTCTGTGGTGATGTTGTTTTCTACTCCCTTATTTTCGGGTGGACCTCTGGGTTCATTCATTCAGTCGATTAAATACAGTCTCTCCACTCAACATCCCACTGACTCACTCAACCTAAAACATCCCACTGACTCACTCAACCTAAAACATCCCACTGACTCACTCAACCTAAAACATCCCACTGACTCACTCAACCTAAAACATCCCACTGACTCACTCAACCTAAAACATCCCACTGACTCACTCAACCTAAAACATCCCACTGACTCAGACTCCAGCAGTGATACACCAGAGAGAGAAAGATGCCCGGTCCAACACATAACCAGAGGTTGATTCTGACACCAATAAAGCACGACATGCAGGTATCTAATGGATGAACAGAAGCCAGAGCTGAACACCACCAAGCATCTCTTACAGCACGTCCACTGTCTCCTCTGCACTGCGCTTCCAATTGACTAAATATTAGTGATACAAAACACACGTTCATCAGAGACTGAAGCGGAGAAAACTTGTGTGTGTCAAACTGTCTGAGGAGAGAGAGAGAGATAGAACTGGATAGAGAGAGAACTGGATAGAGAGAGAACTGGATAGAGAGATAACTGGATAGAGAGAGAGAGAGAGAACTGGATAGAGAGAGAACTGGATAGAGAGAGAACTGGATAGAGAGAGAGAGAGAGAGAACTGGATAGAGAGATAACTGGATAGAGAGAGAGAGAACTGGATAGAGAGAGAACTGGATAGAGAGAGAACTGGATAGAGAGAGAGAGAACTGGATAGAGAGATAACTGGATAGAGAGAGAGAGAGAGAGAGAACTGGATAGAGAGAGAGAGAGAGAGAGAGAGAGAGAGAGAGAGAGAGAGAGAGAGAGAGATAGAACTGGATAGAGAGAGAACTGGATAAAGAGAGAGAGAGAACTGGATAGAGAGATAACTGGAAAGAGAGAGAGAGAGAACTGGATAGAGAGAGAGAGAGAGAGAGATAGAACTGGATAGAGAGAGAACTGGATAGAGAGAGAGAGAGAGAGAGAGAGAGAGAACTGGATAGAGAGAGAGAGAGAGATAGAACTGGATAGAGAGAGAACTGGATAGAGAGAGAGAGAGAGAGAGAGAGAGAGAGAGAGAGAGAGAGAGAGAGAGAGAGAACTGGATAGAGGGAGAACTGGATAGAGAGAGAGAGATAGAGAACTGTATAGAGAGAGAACTGGATAGAGAGAGAACTGGTTAGAGAGAGAGAGAGAGAGAGAGAGAGAGAGAGAACTGGATAGAGAGAGAGAGAAAGAGAGAGAGAACTGGATAGAGAGAGGTGGAGGCAGGTGTTAGAGAACATTCAGGGAGGATAGAGCCCCCTCTCTCTCTCCATCTCTCCCCCTCTTTCTCCATCTCCATTTCTCTCTCTCCATCTCCCCCTCTTCCCCCTCTCCCCCCCCTCTCGCCATCTCCCCCCTCTCTCCATCCCCCTCTCTCTCCATCTCCCCCTCTCTCTCCCCATCCCCCCCTCTCGCCATCTCCCCCTCTCTCCATCTCCCCCTCTCTCTACATCTCCCCCTCTCGCCATCTCCCCCCACTCTCTACATCTCCCCCTACTCTCTCCATCTCCCCCTACTCTCTCCATCTCCCCCTCTCTCTCTCCACCCCCCCTTTCTCTCCATCTCCACCCTCTCTCTAACTGCATGTACGATGCTCTTCCAGGTTGACATATGGATAAACTTATGGACATATGGATAAACTACTACATATAAAATAGATACTCCATTCAGCGGGTTAGGCTAATATGAAACGTTGTGCATAATTCAGAACATTCCTATGACAACAGTAATGTACTGTAGTAATACACATTAAATAGGTATGATATGACTGTATATGGCAAGGACAGGGGAAACTCTGCTCACATAGCAGATAACTCATTTCAACTCTCCACCTCAGCATTTCTCCTGTTCCTCCTCCTCCCACTGAATTCCTTTCATTCAAAATGATGAGAGCAAAGTTAAGGCAACAGACAGACAGTCTGACACAGTGGGAGAGGAGGGGTGAGGGGCTTGTTGCTTGGAGACAGAACCATCTTCCTTCCCAGTGGAGGGAGGTAGGGGGGAGTGAAGGGGGGATTCCAGGGTTCAAAGCTTAGAGGTGAAGCCAGTTCAAAGTTCAGTCATCCAAGTCTGTGCTCTGCTGTCCCTCTGTCTGTCTGTCACACCAGTGTGATCTCCACCTCCTGTCTCCTCTGTCTGTCTGTCACACCAGTGTGATCTCCACCTCCTCAGTCTTCTCCATCTGTCTGTCACACCAGTGTGATCTCCACCTCCTGTCTTCTCTGTCTGTCTGTCACACCAGTGTGATCTCCACCTCCTCAGTCTTCTCTGTCTGCCTGTCTGTCACACCAGTGTGATCTCCACCTCCTCAGTCTTCTCTGTCTGTCTGTCACACCAGTGTGATCTCCACCTCCTCAGTCTTCTCTGTCTGTCTGTCACACCAGTGTGATCTCCACCTCCTGTCTTCTCTGTCTGTCTGTCACACCAGTGTGATTTCCACCTCCTCAGTCTTCTCTGTCTGTTTGCGAGGTTTCTGCTTGGGGGGCGGAGGTGCTGCACGGACCTATGAGGAGAGAGAGAGGGGGAGGGGGTCATTTAACACACATGCAGCACTGTTGCCTCAATGATTTTGGATTCACACTGCTTCTCTCAATACTGTGCTTGATCTAGGCTGCGGTCTTGGGGTGGCTTACAGGTCGTAGTGTGCTGATGCCGCCGTCGGGGGTGAACCGGGAGGGCTGGGGGAACTCTGGAGACACTGGACTATGATCTGAGAGAGACAGAGACAGAGAGACAGAGAGACAGAGAGAGAGAGAGAGAGAGAGAGAGAGACAGAGAGAGAGACAGAGAGAGAGACAGAGAGACAGAGAAAGAGAGAGAGAGACAGAGAGAGAGACAGAGAGACAGAGAGAAAGAGAGAGACAGAGACAGAGAGAGATTGAGAAACAGAGAGACAGAGACAGAGAGACAGAGAGAGAGAGAGAGAGAGAGAGAGAGAGAGAAAGAGAGAAACAGAGAGAGAGAGAAAGAGAAAAGGTCAACCAGTGAAGAACAAAAACCATTGTAAATACAACCCATATTTATGTTTATTTATTTTCCCTTATGTAGTTTAACTATTTGCACATCGTTACAACAATGTATATAGACATAAGGACATTTGAAATGTCTTATTCTGTTGGAACCTTTGTAAGTGTAATATTACAGTCAATTTTTTGTTTAATTCACTTTTGTTTATTATCTAGTTCACTAGCTTTGGCAATGTTAAAATATGTTTCCCATGCCCCATGAATTTGAATTGAAACTGAGAGAGAAAGAGAGAGACAGACAAACAAAGAGAAAGAGAGAGACAGACAAAGAGAGAGAGAGACAGACAAACAAAGAGAGAGAGAGACAAAGAGAAAGAGAGAGAAACACAGAGAAAGAGAGAGAGAAACACAGAGAAAGAGAGAGAGAGAAACAGAGAAAGAGAGAGAGAGAGAGAGACAAACACAGAGAAAGAGAGAGAGAGAGACAAACACAGAGAAAGAAAGAGACAGACAAACAAAGAGAGAGAGAGAGAGACAGAGAAAGAGAGAGAGACAGACAAACAAAGAGAAAGAGAGAGACAGACAAACAAAGAGAAAGAGAGAGAGAGAGACAGACAAAGAGAGAGAGAGAGAGAGAGAAATACAGAGAAAGAGAGAGAGACAAACACAGAGAAAGAGAGAGAGAGAGACAGACAAAAAGAGAGAAAGAGACAGACAAACAAAGAGAGAGACAGACAAACAAAGAGAAAGAGAGAGAGCGAGAGAAACACAGAGAAAGAGAGAGAGAGAGACAAACACAGAGAAAGAGAGAGACAAACACAGAGAAAGAGAGAGACAGACAAACAAAGAGAAAGAGAGAGACAGACAAAGAGAAAGAGAGAGACAGACAAAGAGAGAGAGAGACAGACAGACAAAGAGAGAGAGAGAGAGACAGACAAACAAAGAGAGAGAGAGACAGACAAACAAAGAGAGAGAGAGACAGACAAACAAAGAGAAAGAGAGAGACAGAGAAAGAGAGAGAGAGACAGGCAAACAAAGAGAAAGAGAGAGAGAGACAGACAAAGAGAGAGAGAGAGACAGACAAACAAAGAGAGAGAGAGACAGACAAACAAAGAGAAAGAGAGAGAGAGATAGACAAAGAGAGAGAGAGAGACAGACAAACAAAGAGAGAGAGAGAGAAACACAAAGAGAGAGAGAGAGAGAAACACAGAGAAAGAGAGAGAAACACAGAGAAAGAGAGAGAGAGAGACAAACACAGAGAAAGAGAGAGAGAGAGACAGACAAAGAGAGAGAGAGAGAGACAGACAAACAAAGAGAGAGAGACAGACAAACAAAGAGAAAGAGAGAGAGAGAGAAACACAGAGAAAGAGAGAGAGAGAAACACAGAGAATGAGAGAGAGAGAGACAAACACAGAGAAAGAGAGAAAGAGACACACACAGGGAAAAGAGAGAGAGAGAGAAACACAGAGAAAGAGAGAGACAGACAAACAAAGAGAGAGAGAGACAAACACAGAGAAAGAGAGAGAGAGAGACAAACACAGAGAAAGAGAGAGACAAACACAGAGAAAGAGAGAGACAGACAAAGAGAGAGAGAGAGACAGACAACAAAGAGAGAGAGAGACAGACAAAGAGAGAGAGACAGACAAACACAGAGAAAGAGAGAGAGAGAGAAAGAGAGACAAACAGAGAAAGAGAGAGAGACAGACAAACACAGAGAAAGAGAGAGACAGACAAACAAAGAGAGAGAGAGACAGACAAAGAGAGAGAGAGAGAGAGAGAGACAGACAAACAAAGAGAGAGAGACAGACAAACAAAGAGAGAGAGAGACAGACAAACAAAGAGAAAGAGAGAGAGACAGAGAAAGAGAGAAACAGACAAAGAGAAAGAGAGAGAGACAGACAAACAAAGAGAGAGACAGACAGAGAGAGAGAGAAACAAAGAAAAAGAGAGAGACAGACAAAGAGAGAGAGACAGACAAACAAAGAGAGAGAGAGAGAAACACAGAGAAAGAGAGAGAGAGAAACACAGAGAAAGAGAGAGAGAGAAACACAGAGAGAGAGAGAGAGAGACAAACACAGAGAAAGAGAGAGACAGACAAAGAGAGAGAGAGAGACAGACAAACAAAGAGAGAGAGAGACAGACAAAGAGAGAGAGACATACAAACACAGAGAAAGAGAGAGAGAAACACAGAGAAAGAGAGAGAGAGACAAACACAGAGAAAGAGAGAGACAGACAAAGAGAGACAGACAAACAAAGAGAGAGAGAGACAGACAAAGAGAGAGAGACAGACAAACACAGAGAAAGAGAGAGAGAGAGAAACACAGAGAAAGAGAGAGAGAAACACAGAGAAAGAGAGAGAGAGACAAAGAGAGAGAGAGAGAAACACAGAGAAAGAGAGAGAGAGAGAAACACAGAGAAAGAGAGAGAGAGAGAAACACAGAGAAAGAGAGAGAGAGAAACACACAGAAAGAGAGAGAGAAACACAGAGAAAGAGAGAGACAGACAGACAGACAAAGAAAGAGAGAGAGAGACAATGGAAATTACACTGATTATCTATTTTTACAGTCTTACCCAGTGTATGTAACTGTTACTCCTTCTTACATGTGTAAAAACTATAAACCCAGCTTTGGTCACTCTCTTACTGTGAGTGGGTCCCTTACATGTGTAAAAACTATAAACCCAGCTTTGGTCACTCTCTTACTGTGAGTGGGTCCCTTACATGTGTAAAAACTATAAACCCAGCTTTGGTCACTCTCTTACTGTGAGTGGGTCCCTTACATGTGTAAAAACTATAAACCCAGCTTTGGTCACTCTCTTACTGTGAGTGGGTCCCTTACATGTGTAAAGACTATAAACCCAGCTTTGGTCACTCTCTTACTGTGAGTGGGTCCCTTACATGTGTAAAAACTATAAACCCAGCTTTGGTCACTCTCTTACTTTGAGTGGGTCCCTTGTACATTGTGGGAGGTGGCTTGTGTTCCCCATTGACAGAGGGAGATCGAGGGAGGGGCGGAGGGGTGGGGGTGTCTGGTGTGGCGTAGGGGCTGCAGGGGGGCTGATCATACAGAGGGAGGGGGGGCAACGAGGAGGGCAGCCTCGAAGATGGAGAGATCTGGAGGAGAAAGAGGGAAACAAAGTCAAAATTAGGGGTTGGAGGACAATGTCAATCATCTTTCACAGATTCTGCATATTGTGACTTATTCCTAATCATTGAAAACACTATCAATATCACTGGTCCTTCCAATAATTCTTTACATTTACATGTGAGTCAATAAGCAGACACTCTTATCCAGAGAGACTTACAGTAGTGAGTCATTTAGCAGACTCTCTTATCCAGAGAGACTTACAGTAGTGAGTCATTTAGCAGACTCTCTTATCCAGAGAGACTTACAGTAGTGAGTCATTTAGCAGACTCTCTTATCCAGAGATGTACAGTAGTGAGTCATTTTGCAGACTTTCTTATCCAGAGACTTACAGTATTGAGTCATTTAGCAGACTCTCTTATCCAGAGAGATGTACAGTAGTGAGTCATTTAGCAG
This sequence comes from Oncorhynchus masou masou, assembly GCF_036934945.1. Taxonomy (NCBI): domain Eukaryota; kingdom Metazoa; phylum Chordata; class Actinopteri; order Salmoniformes; family Salmonidae; genus Oncorhynchus; species Oncorhynchus masou. The sequence continues at coordinate 85,270,844 of NC_088224.1, forward strand.
ACACTCTTATCCAGAGAGACAAACAGTAGTGAGTCATTTAGCAGACTCTCTTATCCAGAGACTTACAGTAGTGAGTAATTTAGCAGACTCTCTTATCCAGAGAGATGTACAGTAGTGAGTCATTTAGCAGACACTCTTATCCAGAGAGACAAACAGTAGTGAGTCATTTGGCAGAGTCTCTTATCCAGAGAGACTTACAGTAGTGAGTCATCTAACACTCTCTCATCCAGAGACTTACAGTAGTGAGTCATTTAGCAGACTCTCTCATCCAGAGACTTACAGTAGTGAGTCATTTAACAGACACTCTTATCCAGAGAGACTAACAGTAGTGAGTCATTTAGCAGACACTCTTATCCAGAGAGACTTACAGTCGTGAGTCATTTAGCAGACACTCTTATCCAGAAAGACTTACAGTGGTGAGTCATTTAGCACTCTCTTATCCAGAGAGACTTACAGTAGTGAGTCATCTAACACTCTCTTATCCAGAGAGACTTACAGTAGTGAGTCATTTAGCAGACACTCTTATCCAGAGAGACTTACAGTCGTGAGTCATTTAGCAGACACTCTTATCCAGAAAGACTTACAGTAGTGAGTCATTTAGCAGACTCTCTTATCCAGAGAGACTTACAGTAGTGAGTCATCTAACACTCTCTTATCCAGAGAGACTTACAGTAGTGAGTCATTTAGCACTCTCTTATCCAGAGAGACTTACAGTAGTGAGTCATCTAACACTCTCTTATCCAGAGAGACTTACAGTAGTGAGCCCATATATTTTTCATACTGTTGGAAACTACAACATCGCACAGTTCCGTCTGGATCTGATTTATCGCTAGAGAAACTGTGCAATGTGCTGAAGGAAAACAATAAAAAATAAAAAAATGAACCTACTTCATTCAATTAGTTGTTTAAAAAAAGGTAAAATACCCGGAATGTTGATTAATCGCTCAGCACTTGCGTGCATGCATGCATTTGTATGTGTGTGCTTGTCTGCTCTCAAGTGTGTGTGTGTGTGTGTGTGTGTGTACCAGTTTGTCTACTCTGTTCTCTCTGCTCTCAGTCAGGTCCTCCACCAGTACAGAAGGGAAGACTCCCACTCGTCCGTTGAACTCTCCCTCCCAGAAGCCATCGTCTGTTTGGGTGTCTCTGTTAAGCAGACGGATGACAGCCCCCTCTGGGAAGGACAGCTCCTCATCCGCCTGACCATCGTAGTCATACAGAGCCCTCACAAAACTCACTGGGGAGAGGAGGAGAGAAGAGAGGGAAGAGGGGGGAGAGAGGAGGGTGGAGGGGAGAGAGGAGGGTGGAGGGGGGGAGGGGAGAGAGGAGGGGAGGGAGGAGAAAGGAGGGGGGAGAGGAGAGAGGAGGGAGGAGAAAGGAGGGGGGAGAGAGGAGGGTGGAGGGAGGGAGGAGAGAGGAGGGGGGGGAGAGAGGAGGGAGGAGAGAGGAGGGAGGAGAGAGGAGGGAGGAGAGAGGGAGGGGGAGAGAAGAGAGGGAAGGGGGGGGAGGAGAGGGGAGGGAGGAGAGAGGAGGGAGAGAGGAGTGGGGAGAGGAGAGAGGAGGGGGAGAGAAGAGAGGGAAGGGGGGGGAGGAGAGGGGAGGGAGGAGAGAGGAGGGAGAGAGGAGTGGGGAGAGGAGAGTGAAGAAGGGGGAGAGAGGAGAGGGGAGGGAGGAGAGAGGAGGAGGGAGAGAAGAGAGGGGAGGGAGGAGAGAGGAGAGGGAAGAGAGGGGGAGGGGGAGGAGGGGGCGAGATGAAAGGGAAGGGAGGGAGAGAGGAGAGGGGAGGGAGGAGAGAGGAGGAGGGAGAGAGAGGAGGGGGAGAGAGGAGAGGGAAGAGGGGGAGAGAGGAGAGGGGAGGGAGGAGAGAGGAGGAGGGAGAGGGACGGGAGAGAGGAGGGGGAGAGAGGAGAGAGGAGGGGGAGAGAGGAGGGAGAGAGGAGGAGAGAGGAGGGAGAGAGGAGGGGGGAGAGAGGCGAGGGAAGAGGGGGAGAGGGGAGGGAGGAGGGGGGAGAGGAGAGGGAAGGGGGGAGAGAGGAGAGGGGAGGTAGGAGAGAGGAGGGGGGAGAGAGGAGAGAGGAGAGGGGAGAGAGGAGAGGGGAGAGATGAGAGGGGAGAGATGAGAGGGGAGGGAGGAGAGGGGAGGGAGGAGAGGGAAGAGGGGGGAGAGAGGAGAGGGGAGCGAGGAGAGAGGAGGAGGGAGAGGGGGGAGAGAGGAGGGGGGAGAGAGGAGAGGGGAGAAAGGAGAGGGAAGAGGGGGGAGAAGGGGGAGAAAGGAGAGGGAAGAGGGGGGAGAGGAGAGTGAGAGGGGAGAGGAGAATTATAATTAAATTATGGAACAATCCATGAGGCTTGAACCTACTGAAATTAATGAAAACACATTGGGTTCAGATCTTTGTTTCCATCAACGTCTTAATCTGACAAACAAGTTGGAAATGTGTCTATATTCTTTGAGAGGGTTTGTATTTGCCTAGTTTTTGTGCATGTGTGTGTCGTGGTGTTTGCATGTGTGTGTAGTGGTGTTTGCATGTGTGTGTAGTGGTGTGTTCTTACAGCTGGCGTCTCCGTTGATGCTGCCAGTGTGTATCTCTGGCTCGGTGGAGTTGGAGGAGGTGTGTGAGCGAGCGTCCAACGCAGCGAGAGACTGGAGCATGCTCAGTAGGCTGCTAGAGGTGGGGAACTGAAGATACTTCTCTGGGACATAGCCAATCAGCCCTGTCTTACTTCTCGCCTGAAACAACCAATCACACAACAGGATGTTAGACCATGAACCAATTACAGAGCTCTGTGTTGAAGGACAGCCCTGGTCAACCAATGAAAGAGGACTATATTAGGCAGTGCTGTGTGTTTAGTGTCTGCCAACAGGGAGGAGGTCAGAGACCTGGCCGGGTGGTGCCAGAATAACAACCTCTCCCTCAACGTAACCAAGACTAAGGAGATGAATGTGGACTACAGGAAAAGGAGGACCGAACCACGCCCCCATTCTCAACGACGGGGCTGTAGTGGAGCAGGTTGAGAGCTTCAAGTTCCTTGGTGTCCACATCACCAACAAACTAGAATGGTCCAAACACACCAAGAGAGTCGTGAAGAGGGTCACGACAAAGCCTATTCCCCCTCAGAAAACTAAAAAGATTTGACATGGGTCCTTAGATCCTCAAAAGGTTCTACAGCTGCATCACTTTAACTATACATTCAAGTACAAACTACCTATATTGGCCGAACAACCAGTGCTCCCGCACATTGGCTAACCAGGTTATCTGCATTGTGTCCCACCACCCGCCAACCCCTCTTTTACGCTACTGCTACTCTCTGTTCATCATATATGCATAGTCACTTTAACCATATCTACATGTACATACTACCTCAATCAGCCTGACTAACCGGTGTCTGTATATAGCCTCTCTACTGTAAATAACCTCTCTACTGTATATAGCCTCGCTACTGTATATAGCCGCTACTGTATATAGCCGCTGCTGTATATAGCCTCTCTACTGTATATAGCCTCTCTACTGTATATAGCCTCTCTACTGTATATAGCCTCTACTGTATATAGCCTCGCTACTGTATATAGCCTCTCTACTGTATACAGCCTCTCTACTGTATATAGCCTCGCTACTGTATATAGCCGCCACTGTATATAGCCGCTACTGTATATAGACTCTACTGTATATAGCCTCTCTACTGTATATAGCCTCTCTACTGTATATAGCCTCTCTACTGTATATAGCCTCTACTGTATATAGCCTCGCTATTGTATATAGCCTCGCTACTATATATAGCCTCGCTACTATATATATAGCCACTCTACTGTATATAGCCTCTCTACTGTATATAGCCTCTAAAATGTATATAGCCTCTAAAATGTATATATCCTCTAAACTGTATATAGCCTCTAAACTGTATATAGCCCCGCTACTGTATATAGCCCCGCTACTGTATATAGCCTCGCTACTGTATATAGCCCCGCTACTGTATATAGCCTCGCTACTGTATATAGCCTCGCTACTGTATATAGCCACGCTACTGTATATAGCCTCTCTACTGTATATAGCCTCGCTACTGTATATAGCGCCTCTACTGTATATAGCCTCTACTGTATATAGTGCCTCTACTGTATATAGCCTCTCTACTGTATATAGCCTCTCTACTGTATATAGTCTCTACTGTATATAGTCTCTACTGTATATAGCCTCTACTGTATATAGCCTCTACTGTATATTGCCTCACTACTGTTATTATTCAATGTCTTTTTACTGTTGTTTTTATTTATTTACTTACCTATTGTTCACATAATACCTTTTTTTACACTGTTGGTTAGAGCCTGTAAGTAAGCATTTCACTGTAAGGTCTACACCTGTTGTATTCAGCATTTCACTGTAAGGTCTACACCTGTTGTATTCAGCATTTCACTGTAAGGTCTACACCTGTTGTATTCAGCATTTCACTGTAAGGTCTACACCTGTTGTATTCAGCATTTCACTGTAAGGTCTACACCTGTTGTATTCAGCATTTAACTGTAAGGTCTACACCTCTTGTATTCAGCATTTCACTGTAAGGTCTACTACACCTCTTGTATTCAGCATTTCACTGTAAGGTCTACTACACCTCTTGTATTCAGCATTTCACTGTAAGGTCTACTACACCTCTTGTATTCAGCATTTCACTATAAGGTCTACTACACCTGTTGTATTCGGCGCACGTGACAAGCTTTGTTGTGATTGTTGTTTTTACCTTCACCCAGTCCTCCATGTCTCCATCCTCTATCACCTCCAACATCTCATGCTCCTCTATACTCAACTCATCTGGCTGAGATGCCTAGAGACACAGACAGAGACACAGACAGAGACACGGACGGGTGGAGGGAGGGAGGGAGGGAGGGAGGGGAGGGAGAGAGGGAGGGAGGGAGAGAGACAGACAGACAGACAGACAGACAGACAGAGAGGAGGAGGAAAGGAGGAGAGGAGAAAAGGAGGAGAGGAGAGTATTAACCAATGGACAATACAAACTGATATTTTATGGCTCTAATGTTACATGCGTTCAGTGTTCAGATGGGTGGAGCCCCCTGACCTGACCTAATGGGTGGAGCCCCTGACCATGATGGGTGGAGCCCCCTGACCTGAACCTAACAGGTGGAGCCCCCTGACCCTGACCATGATGGGTGGAGCCCCTTGACCTGACCCTGATGAGTGGAGCCCCCTGACCTGACCCTGATGGGTGGAGCCCCCTGACCCTGACCTGACCGCGACCTGACCCTGACGAGTGGAGGCCCCGACCCCGACCCTGATGGGTGGAGCCCCCTGACCCTGATGGGTGGAGCCCCCTGACCCTGATGGGTGGAGCCCCCTGACCCGACCCTGATGGGTACAGCCCCCTGACCTGAACCTAACGGGTGGAGCCCCCTGACCTGACCCTGATGGGTGGAGCCCCTGACCTGAACCTAACAGGTGGAGCCCCCTGACCTGAACCTAACAGGTGGAGCCCCCTGACCTGAACCTAACAGGTGGAGCCCCCTGACCTGAACCTAACAGGTGGAGCCCCCTGACCTGAACCTAACGGGTGGAGCCCCCTGACCTGAACCTAACGGGTGGAGCCCCCTGACCTGACCCTGATGGGTGGAGCCCCCTGACCTGAACCGAACCTAACAGGTGGAGCCCCCTCACCTGACCCTGATGAGTGGAGCCCCCTGACCTGACCCTGATGGGTGGAGCCCCCTGACCCTGACCGCGACCTGACCTGACCCTGACGAGTGGAGGCCCCGACCCCGACCCTGATGGGTGGAGCCCCCTGACCCGACCCTGATGGGTACAGCCCCCTGACCTGACTCTGACGGGTGGAGCCCCCTGACCAGACCCTGATGGGTACAGCCCCCTGACCTGACCCTGACGGGTGGAGCCCCCTGACCCTGACCCGACTCTGATGGGTACAGCCCCCTGACCTGACCCTGACGGGTGCAGCCCCCTGACCCTGATGGATGGAGCCCCTTGACCCTGACCCGACCCTGATGGGTGGAGCCCCCTGACCCTGATGGGTGGAGACCGCTGACTGATGGATGGGGCCCCCTGACCCTGATGAGTGGAGTCCCCTGACCCTGACCCGACCCTGATGGGTGGAGCCCCCTGACCCTGATGGGTGGAGCCCCCTGACCCTGATGGGTGGAGCCCCCTGACCCTGACGGGTGGAGCCCCCTGACCCTGACGGGTGGAGCCCCCTGACCCTGACGGGTGGAGCCCCCTGACCCTGACGGGTGGAGCCCCCTGACCCTGGTGGAGCCAAAAACGTTTTGCATAGCTCTTTTACACACCTTCATGTTGATGTACATATTACTACATCATCTGTCTCGATAAAGAATGTTTGTGGAAATACATTATAGCATAGCTAAGCAAATATACTGAGTGTTCAAAACATTAAGAACACCTGCTCTTTCTATGACAGACTGACCAGGTGACCCCAGGTGAAAGCTATGATCCCTTATTGATGCCACTTGTTAAAACCACTTCAATCAGTGGAGGTGAAGGGGAGGAGACGGATTAAAGGAGGATTTTTAAGCCTTGAGACAATTGATTGTGTATGTGTACCATTCAGAGGTTGAATGGGCAAGACAAAAGATTTAAAAAACTTTGAACAGGGTATGGAATTAGGTGCCAGGCGCACCGGTTGTGTCAAGAACTGCAACACTGCTGGGTTTTTCACGCTCAACAGTTTCCTGTCTGTATCAAGAAGGGTCCACCATCCAAAGGACATCCAGCCAACTTGACACGACTGTGGAAAGCAATGCAGTCAACATGGACCAGCATCCCTGTGGAACACTTCGACACCTTGTAGAGTCCATGTCCCGACGAATTGAGGCTGTTCTGGGAGCAAAAGGGGGGAGAGGGGGGTGTATTACCTTGTATGAGTAGAGGACTTTGCAGGTGAGTGGGTAGTTCCTGAGAGTCCCAGAGGGGCTGGAGCTGCTGTCATCAAACACCTCCATGTTCTCCTCACACTCCTCACCCTCCGACCGCTCCAGATCAACCGGGCCCTACACACACATCACAAAGAACTACTTCCAACGCTCCAGTGTGGTTCTCTCCGGTTCTCTCTCCTCTTTCTGAGTCAGATGATGTGAAGTGTGTCTGTCAAACCTTTATGTCCTGACCCCTCCTCTACCTGTCCTCAGGGAACCTCATTGGCTCAGAGAGATCAGGTGGCATATGGGCCCACCCTCCTTGGGACCGGATACAGCAACCCAATCAGGGTTTTGGTCTGTCTGTGTTTTCAAAACTCACTATGTTCCCGATAGGAAGCTTAGTCGTGTGTGTGTGTGTGATGTGTGTTCCCTTTCCCGATATTGTAAGCAGAGGAAGGAGTTTGCTCTTCTTATGTAGGCTAACACATTTAGCTTGGAATGATGACATAAAAAAATAAACCCATTCTGCTTTTAATAATGTATAAACACCTTGATGTTGTCAAGCAAAAAACAAACATAGCTGTACTTACTAATTCCTGCTCTTACAAATCAATATGTAACAGGTGTCATCATCATGGCCAGAAGGGATTCTAACAAGAGGATTGTACTATAGTATACTAGTAGTTATCACCTTGAGAAAAAGCTACTTCATTCTCCATCACACTGATAAACCAGACTGGTGTGAAATGAACACTGGGCCAAGGGAACAGAGCACTCATTCTGTCACTCTTCTCCTTTCTCTCATCCACTTTCTCCTCCTCTTCACCCTCCTCCTTTCCTTTGGTTTCCGTTCCCCATTATCACTCTCCCCATCTCCCCTCCTCCAATCTTCACCCCCCCTTTCACTCTCCCCTCCTCCAATCTTCACCCCCCCTCTCTCTCCCCTCCTCCAATCTTCACCCCCCCTCTCTCCCTCCTTCCTCAGTCTTCACCCCCTCTCTCCCTCCTTCCTCTCCGTCTTCACCCCCCACTCTCTCTCTCCTTCCTCTCCGTCTTCACCCCCCTCTCTCTCTCTCCTTCCTCTCCGTCTTCACCCCCCCTCTCTCTCTTCTTCCTCTCAGTCTTCACCCCCTCTCTCTCCCCCTTCACCCCCCTCTCTCTCTCTCTTCTTCCTCTCAGTCTTCACCCCCCCTCTCTCCCCCTTCACCCCCCCTCTCTCTCTCTCCTTCCTCTCAGTCTTCACCCCCTCTCTCTCCCCCTACTCCCCCCTCTCTCTCTCTCTCCTTCCTCTCAGTCTTCACCCCCCTCTCTCACCCTCCACCCCCTCTCTCTCTCTCCTTCCTCTCAGTCTTCACCCCCCTCTCTTGTGGTTGCTGCAGTGTCATATGAACAGAATGTTAAATGATGAAGATGAGCAGACTGCTTACCTCAACATCCTGCTGACACACACACACACACACACACACAGACAGACAGACAGACAGACAGACAGACAGACAGACAGACAGACAGACAGACAGACACACAGACACACACAGACACACACAGACACACACAGACACACACAGACACACACAGACACACACACACACACACACACAGACACACACACACAGACACACAGACACACACACAGACACACACACACACACACACACAGACACACACACACACAGACACACACACATACACACATACATACACACACACACACACAGGGCCAAAGTGCTGAAGCCCACACACATGCCTTGGCTGCCCTGTGGTAAAGAAACAGTCTGGGGTGATGACATGTAGTGGGAGAGAGGCATTTCAGTGAGTGTAGTGTAGAGTGAGGGATTGTGGGTAGTTTCTTCCAAAGTGTGGAACGGTGGTGTAGTGAGAGGGAGGGAGGGAGGGCAGGTGTCTCACCGAGAGTGAGGGATCGTGGGTAGTGTAGTTCAGCGTAGCCCAGCGCTCATTCTCCAGCTCCTCCATCACCTGGTTCATGGCGCTCTTCAGCCAGGTATCCACGGCAACGCCCACCTGTCTCAGCAGGTCCAGACGAGCCTCTGCCTTCAGCTTTACTATCTAGAGTGAGAGAGAGGTTACATACATGGACACACACACACATACACTGCTGGGTAATCAATATGACTGACAGGGGCCGTTGGAGGACTCAATCTATCCCATCAGCACTCACAGGTCACCTGTCAGCCCAACATCTATCAGTTATCATCATCACGTCTATGGTGGAGCAGCACGTCAGCGACCGTCAGTCTCTCTGGTCAGCAGTGGAGGACAGACTAACTCCAGACAGTCAAACATAAAGTCTACAAAGGGTTCCAGCCAGGTAAGTAGTATGTAGGTAAACAGGAAGTGCAGGGAGATGGACTCATTACAGTACACTTCCATGGAGATAAAAGCTATTTAACGTCTGGTCAGTAACAGGAAGTGGAGTGTGGATAGTTATTTACAGTGCCTTGCGAAAGTATTCGGCCCCCCTGAACTTTGCGACCTTTTGCCACATTTCAGGCTTCAAACATAAAGATATAAAACTGTATTTTTTTGTGAATAATCAACAACAAGTGGGACACAATCATGAAGTGGAACGACATTTATTGGATATTTCAAACTTTTTTAACAAATCAAAAACTGAAAAATTGGGCGTGCAAAATTATTCAGCCCCCTTAAGTTAATACTTTGTAGCACCACCTTTTGCTGCGATTACAGCTGTAAGTCGCTTGGGGTGTCTTTATCAGTTGTGCACATCGAGAGACTGACATTTTTTTCCCATTCCTCCTTGCAAAACAGCTCGAGCTCAGTGAGGTTGGATGGAGAGCATTTGTGAACAGTAGTTTTCAGTTCTTTCCACAGATTCTCGATTGGATTCAGGTCTGGACTTTGACTTGGCCATTCTAACACCAGGATATGTTTATTTTTGAACCATTCCATTGTAGATTTTGCTTTATGTTTTGGATCATTGTCTTGTTGGAAGACAAATCTCCATCCCAGTCTCAGGTCTTTTGCAGACTCCATCAGGTTTCCTTCCAGAATGGTCCTGTATTTGGCTCCATCCATCTTCCCATCAATTTTAACCATCTTCCCTGTCCCTGCTGAAGAAAAGCAGGCCCAAACCATGATGCTGCCACCACCATGTTTGACAGTGGGTATAGTGTGTTCAGGGTGATGAGCTGTGTTGCTTTTACGCCAAACATATAACGTTTTGCATTGTTGCCAAAAAGTTCAATTTTGGTTTCATCTGACCAGAGCACCTTCTTCCACATGTTTGGTGTGTCTCCCAGGTGGCTTGTGGCAAACGGCAAACTTTAAACAACACTTTTTATGGATATCTTTAAGAAATGGCTTTAAATCCGGCTTTAAACTTCTTCACAACAGTATCTCGGACCTGCCTGGTGTGTTCCTTGTTCTTCATGATGCTCTCTGCGCTTTTAACGGACCTCTGAGACTATCACAGTGCAGGTGCATTTATACAGAGACTTGATTACACACAGGTGGATTGTATTTATCATCATTAGTCATTTAGGTCAACATTGGATCATTCAGAGATCCTCACTGAACTTCTGGAGAGAGTTTGCTGCACTGAAAGTAAAGGGGCTAAATAATTTTGCACGCCCAATTTTTCAGTTTTTGATTTGTTAAAAAGGTTTGAAATAACCAATAAATGTCGTTCCACTTCATGATTGTGTCCCACTTGTTGTTGATTCTTCATAAAAAAATACAGTTTTATATCTTTATGTTTGAATCCTGAAATGTGGCAAAAGGTCGCAAAGTTCAAGGGGGCCGAATACTTTCGCAAGGCACTGTATGTACACTATCACTTCCTGCTCTGACCCCGCCCACCACACATACTATTGGTTGTCCTAGCTCTGCCCCTCCCCTCAGACCCATTAAACCTATATGGACTCAAACATTCAACAGAGAGCAGGAGATAATGGGGGGCAGGGAGAGAGTAGGTGAGGGAGGTGTAGAGAGGTGGAGAGGGGGGGGGGTGGGGGATGGAGAGAGGGGATAGAGAGTGTGAGGGAGGGAGGTGGAGAGGGGGTGAGGGAGGTGTAGAGAGGTGATAGAGGGGGGGTGAGGGAGGTGGAGAGAGGGGGTAGAGAGCATGAGGGAGGGAGGTGGAGAGGGGGTGAGGGAGGTATAGAGAGGTGGATAGTTAGGGAGATGGAGAGAGTGGGTGGAGAGTGTGAGGGAGGGAGGTGGAGAGAGGGGGTAGGGAGTGGGAGGGAGGTGGAGAGAGGGGAGGGAAGAAAGGGAGGGGTGGTAGAGAGTTGTCCATAGCGGTGTGCATTTCACATCTCTGTCTGTGGGTGCTATGACTATATCAGCCAGCAGGGGGGGCCAGATAGAGGGAAATCACAGAGAGGAATGAGAGAGAAAAGGAAGGTGAGGAGGGAGAGCTGAGGAGGAGGCGGAAGAGCTTCAGGAGGAGGCGGGAGAGCTGAGGAGGCGGCGGGAGAGCTGAGGAGGAGGCGGGAGAGCTGAGGAGGAGTAGGGCGAGCTGAGGAGGAGCAGGGAGAGCTGAGGAGGAGGAGGGAGAGCTGAGGAGGCAAGAGAGCTGAGGAGGAGGAGAGAGAGCTGAGGAGGAGGGAGAGAGAGCTGAGGAGGAACAGGGAGAGCTGAGGAGGAGGAGGGAGAGCTGAGGAGGCAAGAGAGCTGAGGAGGAGGAGAGAGAGCTGAGGAGGAGGGAGAGAGAGCTGAGGAGGAGGGAGAGAGAGCTGAGGAGGAGGGAGAGAGAGCTGAGGAGGAGGGAGAGAGAGCTGAGGGGGAGGAGGGAGAGAGAGCTGAGGGGGAGGAGGGAGAGAGAGCTGAGGGGGAGGAGGGAGAGAGAGCTGAGGGGGAGGAGGGAGAGAGAGCTGAGGGGGAGGAGGAGGGAGAGCTGAGGAGGAGGTGGGAGAACTGAGGAGGTGGGAGAGCTGAGAAGGTGGTGGGAGAACTGAGGAGGAGGAGGAGCTGAGGAGATGGATTGATCTGATTCATAGACTGACAGGCTGCCTATGAGAGAATGGATGGAGAGACAACTCTACTTGGAGAGGGGGGGGGGTATAGGTCTACCTTATTTCCTACAAACACGCACCTCAGCCTTGCGGATGTTCTCTTTGGTATCCTCTATCTTCAGCTCCAGATCAAGCCGGCCCTGCTCTGTTTGAGGGACTCCCAGTGTCTCACATTCCTCCAGGCTCTAATGGCAGACACACACACACACACACACTTAAATCTCACAGACTAAAATCACATCTGGTTTTCAAAGATGTGAAGATCTGAACCAAAGATCTGAACCGAGATCAACAACTAGTATGTGTGTGGACTCACTCTCTTGTAGTGGACAATGTTCTTGTGTTCTCGGGCCATTCTGGTTGCCCATTTCCTGGCCTCCTTGTTCAGACTGTGCTCCTCTGTCGGGCTCCCCGTGTCTGTCTCCAACTTTCGACTCTACCACCCACCCACCCACACACACACACACACACACACACACACACACACACACACACACACATAGTTACCATGGAGATAAGAAGAACACAACCCCCCTTCCTAAGCGGTTACCGTGGAAATTATGGAATGTGATTCTAATATCCTAAATAAGACTCCGCTACATCAAGTACCCCTGGACACAGCTACCTAGCAACCACACCAAGTAGCCCTGGATACAGCTACCTAGCAACCACACCATGTACCCCTGTATACAGCTATCAAGCAACCATACCATGTACAGTACCCCTGGAAACAGCTATTTAACAACCACACCAAGTAATCCTGGATACAGCTACCTAGCACCCACACCAAGTTACCCCTGGATACAGCTACCGAACAACCACACCAAGTTACCCCTGGATACAGCTACCTAAAAACCACACCATGTACATTACCCCTGGATACAGCTACCTAGCAACCACACCAAGTACCCCTGGACACAGCTACCTAGCAACCACACCAATTACCCCTGGATACAGCTACCTAGCAACCACACCAAGTGCCCCTGGATACAGCCACCTAGCAACCACACCAAGTACAAGTACCCCTGGACACAGCTACCTCGTAACCACACCAAGTTACCCCTGGATACAGCTACCTAGCAACCACACCAAGTACCTCTGGACACAGCTATCTAGCAACCACACCATGTACAGTACCCCTGGATACAGCTATCTAGCAACCACACCATGTACAGTACCCCTGGATACAGCTATCTAGCAACCACATCATGTACAGTACCCCTGTATACAGCTACCTAGCAACCACACCATTTACCCCTGGATACAGCTACTTAGCAACCACACCATGTACAGTACCCCTGGATACAGCTACCTAGCAACCACCCCATGTACCCCTGGATACAGCTACCTAGCAACCACCCCATGTACCCCTGGATACAGCTACCGAGCAACCACACCAAGTACAGTACAACTCTACTCGACGCAGCTTTAGAACCCACCTCACACACAGAACTAGAGAACTAGATACAATAATTTGGTTTGAACTGCTGCCAAGTGGCTCCCAAGTGGTGCAGGGGTCTAAGGTACTGCATCTCAGTGCTTGAGGAGTCATTACAGACACCCTGGGTCGATTCCAGGCTGTATGACAACCGGCTGTGATTGGGAGTCCCATACGGCGGCGCACATTTGACCCAGCATCGTTCGGGTTTGGCCGAATTTGTTCTTAACTGACTTGCCTCGTTAAATAAAGAATACATGTAGAAAAGAGACTGATTTGAAACAGAGGGAGAGAAGAGAGAGAAAGATTGATTTGAAACGGAGGGAGAGAAGAGAGAAATAGATTGATTTGAAACAGAGGGAGAGAAGAGAGAGAAATAGATTGATTTGAAACAGAGGGAGAAGAGAGAGAAATAGATTGATTTGAAACGGAGGGAGAAAAGAGAGAAATAGATTGATTTGAAACAGAGGGAGAGAAAAGAGAGAAATAGATTGATTTGAAACAGAGGGAGTGAAGAGAGAGAAATAGATTGATTTGAAACAGAGGGAGAGAAAAGAGAGAAATAGATTTATTTGAAACAGAGGGAGAGAAGAGAGAAATAGATTGATTTGAAACAGAGGGAGAAGAGAGAGAAATAGATTGATTTGAAACGGAGGGAGAAGAGAAATAGATTGATTTGAAACGGAGGGAGAGAAAAGAGAGAAATAGATTGATTTGAAACAGAGGGAGAGAAAAGAGAGAAATAGATTGATTTGAAACAGAGGGAGAGAAAAGAGAGAAATAGATTGATTTGAAACAGAGGGAGAGAAAAGAGAGAAATAGATTGATTTGAAACAGAGGGAGAGGAGAGAGAGAAATAGATTGATTTGAAACAGAGGGAGAGAAAAGAGAGAAATAGATTGATTTGAAACGGAGGGAGAAAAGAGAGAAATAGATTGATTTGAAACAGAGGGAGAGAAAAGAGAGAAATAGATTGATTTGAAACAGAGGGAGTGAAGAGAGAGAAATAGATTGATTTGAAACAGAGGGAGAGAAAAGAGAGAAATAGATTGATTTGAAACAGAGGGAGAGAAGAGAGAAATAGATTGATTTGAAACAGAGGGAGAAGAGAGAGAAATTGATTGATTTGAAACGGAGGGAGAAGAGAGAGAAATAGATTGATTTGAAACGGAGGGAGAGAAAAGAGAGAAATAGATTGATTTGAAACAGAGGGAGAGAAAAGAGAGAAATAGATTGATTTGAAACAGAGGGAGAGAAAAGAGAGAAATAGATTGATTTGAAACAGAGGGAGAGAAAAGAGAGAAATAGATTGATTTGAAACGGAGGGAGAGAAAAGAGAGAAATAGATTGATTTGAAACAGAGGGAGAGAAAAGAGAGAAATAGATTGATTTGAAACGGAGGGAGAAGAGAGAGAAATAGATTGATTTGAAACAGAGGGAGAGAAAAGAGAGAAATAGATTGATTTGAAACGGAGGGAGAGAAAAGAGAGAAATAGATTGATTTGAAACAGAGGGAGAGAAAAGAGAGAAATAGATTGATGTGAAACAGAGGGAGAGAAAAGAGAGAAATAGATTGATTTGAAACAGAGGGAGAGAAAAGAGAGAAATAGATTGATTTGAAACAGAGGGAGAGAAAAGAGAGAAATAGATTGATTTGAAACGGAGGGAGAGAAGAGAGATAAATAGATTGATTTGAAATGGAGGGAGAGAAAAGAGAGAAATAGATTGATTTGAAACAGAGGGAGAGAAAAGAGAGAAATAGATTGATTTGAAACGGAGGGAGAGAAGAGAGATAAATAGATTGATTTGAAATGGAGGGAGAGAAAAGAGAGAAATAGATTGATTTGAAACAGAGGGAGAGAAAAGAGAGAAATAGATTGATTTGAAACAGAGGGAGAGAAAAGAGGGAAATAGATCGATTTGAAACGGAGGGAGAGAAGAGAGACCGACTGATTTGAAATGGAGGGAGAATAAAAAGCCTCCTATTGTTTGTCTTGACATAACAGAGAAAAGCTGCGTCTGCTGTGCAGTTCTAACACAATCTGCCTGGTACAGGCAGGGGGCTGTCAAAACCACATGGAAAAGTACTGCATGTGTGTGTGAGAATGTGTGTGTGCGTTCCTGTGTGTGAGCATGTGTGCAGCAGATGTCTGTGTGTCTTCCCAATGGAGCCCCTCACTTCATAGCCTAGTACCACATATCCAAGTCCCCTTTCTACACTGCATTAACACACAACCCTTCAGCATCAACGCCAGACCCCCTCACCTCAAACTGGCACCTCAAACCCACAACGGTCTATTTAAGGAACAGAAAACATAATTGGATAAGTAGGCTATTGTGCAATCGTGTGTAATTTTAATTACCTGTACAATTTACATCAGCTACAAATAGCAGATTGTTCTTAATATGTTGAACAGTAGCAGCATAATCATATCATTGTATGTGTGAATGGGACTTATTTTACAGTAGTTGGTTAGGTAACACAAGGGTCAGGCTCAGTTAAAAGGCCTACTGTCGGTTACCTAGAGGAATGGGCCACTGCCAGTACAATAACTAGAACTACTTCCTGTTCTAGCAGAGACAACACACCACTGGTGGTCATGGTTCAACAGCCGTGGTCTTGGTGGTACCAGCTCTTCAACAGCATGCTAATTAATCAACGGTCATGACGGTTAACCGACCGTCATGGTTCAACAGCCATCGGCCATGACAGCATGTGATGGGTAGTATGTCACGGTCATGACACGACAGCAGCAGTCATGTTAAGGCCAAGTTCATGTTTATGGTCATTGTAGTGGAACAGCCATGGTTGTGGTTATAGTGGAACAGCCATGGTTGTGGTTATAGTGGAACAGCCATGGTTGTGGTTATAATTGTTGTGGAACAGCCATGGTTGTGGTTATAGTTGTAGTGGAACAGCCATGGTTGTGGTTATAGTTGTAGTGGAACAGCCATGGTTGTGGTTATAGTTGTAGTGGAACAGCCATGGTTGTGGTTATAGTTATAGTGGAACAGCCATGGTTGTGGTTGTGGTTATAGTGGAACAGCCATGGTTGTGGTTATAGTTATAGTGGAACAGCCATGGTTGTGGTTGTGGTTATAGTGGAACAGCCATGGTTGTGGTTATTGTTGTAGTGGAACAGCCATGGTTGTGGTTATAGTTATAGTGGAACAGCCATGGTTGTGGTTGTGGTTATAGTGGAACAGCCATGGTTGTGGTTATTGTTGTAGTGGAACAGCCATGGTTGTGGTTATAGTTATAGTGGAACAGCCATGGTTGTGGTTATAGTGGAACAGCCATGGTTGTGGTTATAGTGGAACAGCCATGGTTGTGGTTATAGTGGAACAGCCATGGTTGTGGTTATAGTGGAACAGCCATGGTTGTGGTTATAGTTGTAGTGGAACAGCCATGGTTGTGGTTATAGTTGTAGTGGAACAGCCATGATTGTGGTTATAGTTGTAGTGGAACAGCCATGGTTGTGGTTATAGTTCTAGTGGAACAGCCATGGTTGTGGTTATAGTTGTAGTGGAACAGCCATGGTTGTGGTTATAGTTATAGTGGAACAGCCATGGTTGTGGTTATAGTGGAACAGCCATGGTTGTGGTTATAGTTATAGTGGAACAGCCATGGTTGTGGTTATAGTGGAACAGCCATGGTTGTGGTTATAGTGGAACAGCCATGGTTGTGGTTATAGTTGTAGTGGAACAGCCATGGTTGTGGTTATAGTGGAACAGCCATGGTTGTGGTTATAGTTATAGTGGAACATCCATGATTGTGGTTATAGTTGTAGTGGAATAGCCATGGTTGTGGTTATAGTGGAACAGCCATGGTTGTGGTTATAGTGGAACAGCCATGGTTGTGGTTATAGTTACAGTGGAACATCCATGATTGTGGTTATAGTTGTAGTGGAATAGCCATGGTTGTGGTTATAGTGGAACAGCCATGGTTGTGGTTATAGTGGAACATCAATGGTTGTGGTTATAGTGGAACAGCCATGGTTGTGGTTATAGTGGAACAGCCATGGTTGTGGTCATAGTTGTAGTGGAACAGCCATGGTTGTGGTTGTAGTTGTAGTGGAACAGCCATGGTTGTGGTTGTAGTTGTAGTGGAACAGCCATGATTGTGGTTATTGTTGTAGTGGAACGGCCATGGTTGTGGTTATAGTGGAACAGCCATGGTTGTGGTTATAATTGTTGTGGAACAGCCATGGTTGTGGTTATAGTGGAACAGCCATGGTTGTGGTTATAATTGTTGTGGAACAGCCATGGTTGTGGTTATAGTTGTAGTGGAACAGCCATGGTTGTGGTTATAGTTATAGTGGAACAGCCATGGTTGTGGTTATAGTGGAACAGCCATGGTTGTGGTTATTGTTGTAGTGGAACAGCCATGGTTGTGGTTATAGTTGTAGTGGAACAGCCATGGTTGTGGTTATAGTTATAGTGGAACAGCCATGGTTGTGGTTATAGTGGAACAGCCATGGTTGTGGTTATAGTTGTAGTGGAACATCCATGATTGTGGTTATAGTTGTAGTGGAATAGCCATGGTTGTGGTTATAGTTATAGTGGAACAGCCATGGTTGTGGTTATAGTGGAACAGCCATGGTTGTGGTTATAGTGGAACAGCCATGGTTGTGGTTATAGTGGAACAGCCATGGTTGTGGTTATAGTTCTAGTGGAACAGCCATGGTTGTGGTTATAGTTCTAGTGGAACAGCCATGGTTGTGGTTATAGTTCTAGTGGAACAGCCATGGTTGTGGTTATAGTTCTAGTGGAACAACCATGGTTGTGGTTATAGTTCTAGTGGAACAGCCATGGTTGTGGTTATAGTTGTAGTGGAACAGCCATGGTTGTGATTATAGTTCTAGTGGAACAGCCATGGTTGTGGTTATAGTGTTATAGTTCTAGTGGAACAGCCATGGTTGTGGTTATAGTTCTAGTGGAACAGCCATGGTTGTGGTTATAGTGGAACAGCCATGGTTGTGGTTATAGTTCTAGTGGAACAGCCATGGTTGTGGTTATAGTGGAACAGCCATGGTTGTGGTTATAGTGGAACAGCCATGGTTGTGGTTATAGTGGAACAGCCATGGTTGTGGTTATAGTTGTAGTGGAACAGCCATGGTTGTGGTTATAGTTGTAGTGGAACAGCCATGGTTGTGGTTATAGTTGTAGTGGAACAGCCATGGTTGTGGTTATAGTTGTAGTGGAACAGCGATGGTTGTGGTTATAGTTGTAGTGGAACAGCCATGGTTGTGGTTATTGTTGTAGTGGAACAGCCATGGTTGTGGTTATAGTGGAACAGCCATGGTTGTGGTTATAGTGGAACAGCCATGGTTGTGGTTATAGTGGAACAGCCATGGTTGTGGTTATAGTGGAACAGCCATGGTTGTGGTTATAGTTGTAGTGGAACAGCCATGGTTGTGGTTATAGTTGTAGTGGAACAGCCATGATTGTGGTTATAGTTGTAGTGGAACAGCCATGGTTATGGTTATAGTTCTAGTGGAACAGCCATGGTTGTGGTTATAGTTGTAGTGGAACAGCCATGGTTGTGGTTATAGTTATAGTGGAACAGCCATGGTTGTGGTTATAGTGGAACAGCCATGCTTGTGGTTATAGTGGAACAGCCATGGTTGTGGTTATAGT
This sequence comes from Oncorhynchus masou masou, assembly GCF_036934945.1. Classification (NCBI taxonomy): domain Eukaryota; kingdom Metazoa; phylum Chordata; class Actinopteri; order Salmoniformes; family Salmonidae; genus Oncorhynchus; species Oncorhynchus masou. The sequence continues at coordinate 85,289,802 of NC_088224.1, forward strand.
GGAACAGCCATGGTTGTGGTTATAGTGGAACAGCCATGGTTGTGGTTATAGTTATAGTGGAACATCCATGATTGTGGTTATAGTGGAACAGCCATGGTTGTGGTTATAGTGGAACAGCCATGGTTGTGGTTATAGTGGAACAGCCATGGTTGTGGTTATAGTTGTAGTGGAACAGCCATGGTTGTGGTTATAGTTGTAGTGGAACAGCCATGGTTGTGGTTATAGTTGTAGTGGAACAGCCATGGTTGTGGTTATAGTTGTAGTGGAACAGCGATGGTTGTGGTTATAGTTGTAGTGGAACAGCCATGGTTGTGGTTATTGTTGTAGTGGAACAGCCATGGTTGTGGTTATAGTGGAACAGCCATGGTTGTGGTTATAGTGGAACAGCCATGGTTGTGGTTATAGTGGAACAGCCATGGTTGTGGTTATAGTGGAACAGCCATGGTTGTGGTTATAGTTGTAGTGGAACAGCCATGGTTGTGGTTATAGTTGTAGTGGAACAGCCATGATTGTGGTTATAGTTGTAGTGGAACAGCCATGGTTATGGTTATAGTTCTAGTGGAACAGCCATGGTTGTGGTTATAGTTGTAGTGGAACAGCCATGGTTGTGGTTATAGTTATAGTGGAACAGCCATGGTTGTGGTTATAGTGGAACAGCCATGCTTGTGGTTATAGTGGAACAGCCATGGTTGTGGTTATAGTGGAACAGCCATGGTTGTGGTTATAGTGGAACAGCCATGGTTGTGGTTATAGTTATAGTGGAACATCCATGATTGTGGTTATAGTTGTAGTGGAATAGCCATGGTTGTGGTTATAGTGGAACAGCCATGGTTGTGGTTATAGTGGAACAGCCATGGCTGTGGTTATAGTTATAGTGGAACAGCCATGGTTGTGGTTATAGTGGAACAGCCATGGTTGTGGTTATAGTGGAACAGCCATGGTTGTGGTTATAGTTATAGTGGAACATCCATGATTGTGGTTATAGTTGTAGTGGAATAGCCATGGTTGTGGTTATAGTGGAACAGCCATGGTTGTGGTTATAGTGGAACATCAATGGTTGTGGTTATAGTGGAACAGCCATGGTTGTGGTTATAGTGGAACAGCCATGGTTGTGGTTATAGTGGAACAGCCATGGTTGTGGTCATAGTTGTAGTGGAACAGCCATGGTTGTTGTTATAGTTGTAGTGGAACAGCCATGATTGTGGTTATTGTTGTAGTGGAACGGCCATGGTTGTGGTTATAGTTATAGTGGAACAGCCATGGTTGTGGTTATAGTGGAACAGCCATGGTTGTGGTTATAATTGTTGTGGAACAGCCATGGTTGTGGTTATAGTTGTAGTGGAACAGCCATGGTTGTGGTTATAGTTATGGTGGAACAGCCATGGTTGTGGTTATAGTGGAACAGCCATGGTTGTGGTTATAGTGGAACAGCCATGGTTGTGGTTATAGTTGTAGTGGAACAGCCATGGTTGTGGTTATAGTTATAGTGGAACAGCCATGGTTGTGGTTATAGTTCTAGTGGAACAGCCATGGTTGTGGTTATAGTTCTAGTGGAACAACCATGGTTGTGGTTATAGTTGTAGTGGAACAGCCATGGTTGTGATTATAGTTCTAGTGGAACAGCCATGGTTGTGGTTGTGATTATAGTTCTAGTGGAACAGCCATGGTTGTGGTTATAGTGTTATAGTTCTAGTGGAACAGCCATGGTTGTGGTTATAGTTCTAGTGGAACAGCCATGGTTGTGGTTATAGTGGAACAGCCATGGTTGTGGTTCTAGTGGAACAGCCATGGTTGTGGTTATAGTTGTAGTGGAACAGCCATGGTTGTGGTTATAGTGGAACAGCCATGGTTGTGGTTATAGTTGTAGTGGAACAGCCATGGTTGTGGTTATAGTTGTAGTGGAACAGCCATGGTTGTGGTTATAGTTGTAGTGGAACAGCCATGGTTGTGGTTATAGTTGTAGTGGAACAGCCATGGTTGTGGTTATAGTTGTAGTGGAACAGCCATGGTTGTGGTTATAGTTGTAGTGGAACAGCCATGGTTGTGGTTATTGTTGTAGTGGAACAGCCATGGTTGTGGTTATAGTTATAGTGGAACAGCCATGGTTGTGGTTATAGTGGAACAGCCATGGTTGTGGTTATAGTGGAACAGCCATGGTTGTGGTTATAGTGGAACAGCCATGGTTGTGGTTATAGTTGTAGTGGAACAGCCATGGTTGTGGTTATAGTTGTTGTGGAACAGCCATGATTGTGGTTATAGTTGTAGTGGAACAGCCATGGTTGTGGTTATAGTTATAGTGGAACAGCCATGGTTGTGGTTATAGTGGAACAGCCATGGTTGTGGTTATAGTTATAGTGGAACAGCCATGGTTGTGGTTATAGTTGTAGTGGAACATACATGATTGTGGTTATAGTTGTAGTGGAATAGCCATGGTTGTGGTTATAGTTATAGTGGAACAGCCATGGTTGTGGTTATAGTGGAACAGCCATGGTTGTGGTTATAGTGGAACAGCCATGGTTGTGGTTATAGTTGTAGTGGAACAGCCATGGTTGTGGTTATAGTGGAACAGCCATGGTTGTGGTTATAGTTGTAGTGGAACAGCCATGGTTGTGGTTATAGTGGAACAGCCATGGCTGTGGTTATAGTTATAGTGGAACATCCATGATTGTGGTTATAGTTGTAGTGGAATAGCCATGGTTGTGGTTATAGTGGAACAGCCATGGCTGTGGTTATAGTTACAGCCATGGTTGTGGTTATAGTTACTAGTGGTTAGGTTGGAGGGAAGAGACTAGTGGTTAGGTTGGAGGGTAGAGACTAGTGGTTAGGTTGGAGGGTAGAGACTAGTGGTTAGTTTGGAGGGTAGAGACTAGTGGTTAGGTTGGAGGGTAGAGACTAGTGGTTAGGTTGGAGGGTAGAGACTAGTGGTTAGGTTGGAGGGTAGAGACTAGTGGTTAGGTTAGAGGGTAAGACTAGTGGTTAGGTTGGAGGGTAGAGACTAGTGGTTAGGTTGGAGTGTAGAGACTAGTGGTTAGGTTGGAGGGTAGAGACTAGTGGTTAGGTTGGAGGGTAGAGACTAGTGGTTAGGTTGGAGGGTAAGACTAGTGGTTAGGTCTACCTGTGTCAGGGTCGTGTTATGGTTCTAGATGGTTGGAGGGTAGAGACTAGTGGTTAGGTCTACCTGTGCCAGCGTCATCCTCATGACACTGATGGGCGAAGGCTCAATGTCCACCAACTTCTGCACCGAGCTCAGAGTCTGACACACACACACACACGTGCGCACGATCAAGCACACACAGATAGACGTTAGTGGAAATAGTTAGGAGAGAAAGAGTTAGCAAAGGTTGAAAAGGTTTGAAGGAGAAAGACAATGAAGGGAAAATAGTTTGTAGTGACAGAGAGAGAGAGAGAGACACGTACGTACAGTATTCAGTGCTTGACTTGGGAAGGAGCTCACCGGAGCTGAGTACCAACACTTCACATGTTCTACTGCTTGACTTCCTGTTCCTCTTATGATATATTAACTCAACAGTATTACAGGGCTCCTGTTCCTCTTATAGAATATTAACTCAACAGTATTGTGTAGTCCCTGTTCCTCTTATAGAATATTAACTCAACAGGATTGTTGGACTCCTGTTCCTCTTATAGAATATTAACTCAACAGTATTGTGTAGTCCCTGTTCCTCTTATAGAATATTAACTCAACAGTATTGTGTAGTCCCTGTTCCTCTTATAGAATATTAACTCAACAGTATTGTGTAGTCCCTGTTCCTCTTATAGAATATTAACCCAACAGTATTGTGTAGTCCCTGTTCCTCATATAGAATATTAACTCACAGTATTGTGTTGTCCCTGTTCCTCTTATAGAATATTAACTCAACAGTATTGTGTAGTCCCTGTTCCTCTTATAGAAAATGAACTCAACAGTATTGTGTAGTTCCTGTTCCTCTTATAGAATATTAACTCAACAGTATTGTGTAGTTCCTGTTCCTCTTATAGAATATTAACTCAACAGTATTGTGTAGTCCCTGTTCCTCTTATAGAATATTAACTCACAGTATTGTGTAGTCCTTGTTCCTCTTATAGAATATTAACCCAACAGTATTGTGTAGTCCCTGTTCCTCTTATAGAATATTAACTCAACAGTATTGTGTAGTCCCTGTTCCTCTTATAGAATATTAACTCAACAGTATTGTGTAGTCCCTGTTCCTCTTATAGAATATTAACTCAACAGTATTGTGTAGTCCCTGTTCCTCTTATAGAATATTAACCCAACAGTATTGTGTAGTCCCTGTTCCTCTTATAGAATATTAACTCAACAGTATTGTGTAGTCCCTGTTCCTCTTATAGAATATTAACTCAACAGTATTGTGTAGTCCCTGTTCCTCTTATAGAATATTAACCCAACAGTATTGTGTAGTCCCTGTTCCTCTTATAGAATATTAACCCAACAGTATTGTGTAGTCCCTGTTCCTCTTATAGAATATTAACTCAACAGTATTGTGTAGTCCCTGTTCCTCTTATAGAATATTAACTCACAGTATTGTGTAGTCCCTGTTCCTCTTATAGAATATTAACTCAACAGGATTGTGTAGTCCCTGTTCCTCTTATAGAATATTAACTCAACAGGATTGTGTAGTCCCTGTTCCTCTTATAGAATATTAACCCAACAGTATTGTGTAGTCCCTGTTCCTCTTATAGAATATTAACTCAACAGGATTGTGTAGTCCCTGTTCCTCTTATAGAATATTAACTCAACAGTATTGTGTAGTCCCTGTTCCTCTTATAGAATATTAACTCACAGTATTGTGTAGTCCCTGTTCCTCTTATAGAATATTAACTCAACAGTATTGTGTAGTCCCTGTTCCTCTTATAGAATATTAACTCAACAGGATTGTGTAGTCCCTGTTCCTCTTATAGAATATTAACTCAACAGTATTGTGTAGTCCCTGTTCCTCTTATAGAATATTAACTCAACAGTATTGTGTAGTCCCTGTTCCTCTTATAGAATATTAACTCAACAGTATTGTGTAGTCCCTGTTCCTCTTATAGAATATTAACTCAACAGGATTGTGTAGTCCCTGTTCCTCTTATAGAATATTAACTCAACAGTATTGTGTAGTCCCGGTTCCTCTTATAGAATATTAACTCAACAG
>NC_088224.1:85299954-85319954 GCF_036934945.1 Oncorhynchus masou masou
AAGGGGAAGAAGGAGAGGATCCACTGTCATTCACCTCACCAACCAGTAACTAAGGCCTAATGTGTCTGTCTGTGTGGGAGTGTATGTGATTATCTCACAGTCTAGAGGGTCCACTGTCATTCACCTCACCAACCAGTCACGAAGGCCTAATGTGTGTGTGTGGTACCTGTATACAGTGCAGCAGGTCTGTGTGGTAGTAGCGGTCATGGTGAGCGTTGGCTGCTGCCAGGGTTAACAGGTAGTCATTCCTGGCATGGGTTGCTTTAGAGTTACAGTCACTCCTCTTGGCTTTCAACTAGACAGAGACAGACATAAGGACCGACAGAATGAGAGAGACAGAGTGACAGAGAGACAATGACAGAGAGAGAGAGAGAGAGAGAGAGAGAGAGAGAGAGAGAATGACACAGTGACAGAGAGACAGAGAGAGAGACAGAGAGAGAGAGAGAGAGAGAGAGACAGAGAAAGACAGAGACAGAGTGACAGAGAGAGAGAGAGACAGAGAGAGAGAGAGAGAGAGAGAGAGAGACAGAGAAAGACAGAAAGACAGAGACAGAGTGACAGACAGAGAGAGAGACAGAGAGAGAGAGAGAGAGAGAGAGAGAGAGAGAGAGAGAAAGACAGAGACAGAGTGACAGAGACAGAGAGAGAGACAGAGAGAGACAGAGAGAGAGACAGAGAGAGAGAGACAGAGAGAGAGTGTTAAACAGCAGGCCAGATTGCTCTGCATACCAACATGTGGTTTGAGGAAGAGTGCTTACCTTAACGTTGGCTTTCTGTAAACTAATCCTGGACTGAAACAGACCCAGCTTTGACCTGAGAGACAACAGACCACATCAATCAACTCAGATCAAACCTAGACCCGAGACTGATCAGGCATTAGCAATCAACTCAGATTTTTTATATTCTACTTTAAGAATGTGAAATGTCAGAATAATAGTAGAGAGAATGATTTATTTCAGCTTTTATTTCTTTGATCACATTCCCAGTGGGTCAGAAGTTTACATACACTCAATCAGTATTTGGTAGCATTGCCTTTAAATTGTTTAACTTGGGTCAAACGTTTCTGGTAGCCTTCCACAAGCTTCCCACAATAAGTTGGGTGAATTGTGGCCCATTCCTCCTGATAGAGCTGGTGTAACCGAGTCAGGTTTGTAGGCCTCTTTCCTCACACCAGCTTTATCAGTTTTGCCCACAAATCGGATTAAAGCCAGGGCTATGTGATGGCCACTCCAAAACTTTGACTTTGTTGTCCTTAAGCCATTTTGCCACAACTTTGGAGGTATTCTTGGGGTCATTGTCCATTTGGAAGACCCATTTGCGACCAAGCTTTAACCTCCTGACTGATGTCTTGAGATGTTGCTTCAATTTATCCACATCATTTTCCCTGCCTCATGATGCCATCTTTTTTGTGAAGTGCACCAGTCCGTCCTGCAGCAAAGCACCCCCACAACATGATGCTGCCACCCCCGTGCTTCACGGTTGGGATGGTGTTCAACCACTTGCAAGCCTCCCCCTTTTTCCTCCAAACATAACGATGGTCATTATGGCCAAACAGTTCTATTTTTGTTTCAACAGACCAGAGGACATTTCTCCAAAAAGCACGATCTTTGTCCCCATGTGCAGTTGCAAACTGTAATCTGGCTTTTAATGGCGGTTTTGGAGCAGTGGCTTCTTCCTTGCTGAGCGGCCTTTCAGGTTATGTCGATATAGGACTCGTTTTACTGTGGATATAGATAATTTTGTATCTGTTTCCTCCAGCATCTTCACAAGGTCCTTTGCTGTTGTTATGGGATTGATTTGCACTTTTCAAACTTAAGTACGTTCATCTCTAGGAGACAGAATGCGTCTCCTTCCTGAGCGGTATGACGGCTGCGTGGTCCCATGGTGTTTATACTTGCATACTATTGTTTGTACAGATGAACGTGGTAACTTCAGGCATTTTGAAATTGCTCCCAAGGATGAACCAGACTTGTGGAGGTCTATAATTTTGTTTCTGAGATCTTGGCTGATTTCTTTTGATTTTCCCATGATGTCAAACAAAGAGGCACTGAGTTTGAAGGTAGGCCTTGAAATACATCCACAGGTACACCTCCAATTGACTCAAATGATGTCAATTAGCCTATCAGAAGCTTCTAAAGACATGACATAATTTTATTGAATTTTCCAAGCTGTTTAAAGGCAGAAGTCAACTTAGTGTATGTAAACTTCTGACCCACTGGAATTGTGATACAGTGAAATTATAAGTGAAATAATCTGTCTGTAAACAATTGTTGGAAAAATGACTTGTGTCATGCACAAAGTAGACGTCCTAACCAACTTGCCAAAACTATAGTTTGCTGACAAGAAATTTGTGGAGTGGTTGAAAAATGAGTATTAATGACTCCAACCTAAGTCAATGTAAACTTCAACTGTATGTTTCCCATGTTAATAAAGCCCCTTGAATTGAAACTGAGACAGAGAGAGATAGACAGAGAGACAGAGAGCGATAGACAGAGAGAGACAGGGCGAGCGAGAGACAGGGCGAGCGAGAGACAGACAGTGCGAGAGACAGACAGAGCGAGAGACAGACGTCTGTATGTGTGATGTCTACTGTTAATTTTTATTGTTTATTTCACTTTATATATTATCTACTTTACTTGCTTTGGCAATGTTAACACATGTTACCCATGCCAATAAAGCTCCTTGAATTGAATTTAATTGAATTGGCAGAGCGAGCGAAAGACAGAGCGAGCGAGAGACAAAGCGAGCGAGAGCGAGCAAGAGAGAGCAAGCGAGAGAGAGCGAGCAAGAGACAGAGAACGAGCGAGAGACAGACAGACAGAGCGAGAGACAGACAGACAGAGCGAGAGACAGAGGATAGAGAGATAGAGAGAGAGACACAGAGAGGTCCTATGTGAGTTCCTACTGCTTTATAGTGAGTGATGAGGAACAGAGCTGAGATGAGTAACACTGCCATCCTACTGCAACTCTCTCTGCAACTCTCTCTCTCCATCTATCTTTTACACTTTACACACAGACACACACCTCCCCTGGTCTCTGTGGTTGGGTTACGGTTGAGAGGTAGGTCTGAGTGTGGTTGGGTTAGGGTTGAGAGGTAGGTCTGGGTTGTGGTTGGGTTAGGGTTGAGAGGTAGGTCTGGGTTGTGGTTGGGTTAGGGTTGAGAGGTAGGTCTGGGTTGTGGTTGGGTTAGGGTGAGGTTGGGTTAGGGTTGAGAGGTAGGTCTGGGTTGTGGTTGGGTTAGGGTTGAGAGGTAGGTCTGAGTGTGGTTGGGTTAGGGTTGAGAGGTAGGTCTGAGAGTGGTTGGGTTAGGGTTGAGAGGTAGGTCTGAGTGTGGTTGGGTTAGGGTTGAGAGGTAGGTCTGAGTGTGGTTGGGTTAGGGTTGAGAGGTAGGTCTGAGTGTGGTTGGGTTAGGGTTGAGAGGTAGGTCTGAGTGTGGTTGGGTTAGGGTTGAGAGGTAGGTCTGAGTGTGGTTGGGTTAGGGTTGAGAGGTAGGTCTGAGTGTGGTTGGGTTAGGGTTGAGAGGTAGGCCTGAGTGTGGTTGAGTTAGGGTGTGGTTGGGGTAGGGTTGAGAGTGGTTGGGTTAGGGTTGAGAGTGGTTGGGTTAGGGTTGAGAGGTAGGTCTGAGTGTGGTTGGGTTAGGGTTGAGAGGTAGGTCTGAGTGTGGTTGGGTTAGGGTTGAGAGTGGTTGGGTTAGGGTTGAGAGTGGTTGGGTTAGGGTTGAGAGGTAGGTCTGAGAGTGGTTGAGTTAGGGTTGAGAGGTAGGTCTGAGTGTGGTTGGGTTAGGGTTGAGTGTGGTTGGGTTAGGATTGAGAGGTAGGTCTGAGTGTGGTTGGGTTAGGGTTGAGAGGTAGGTCTGAGTGTGGTTGGGTTAGGGTTGAGAGGTAGGTCTGAGTGTGGTTGGGTTAGGGTTGAGAGTGGTTGGGTTAGGGTTGAGAGGTAGGTCTGAGTGTGGTTGGGTTAGGGTTGAGAGTGGTTGGGTTAGGGTTGAGAGTGGTTGGGTTAGGGTTGAGAGGTAGGTCTGAGTGTGGTTGGGTTAGGGTTGAGAGTGGTTGGGTTAGGGTTGAGATGAAGGTCTGTCCACCTACTTGGCCTCGATGTCAGCCTTCTCTCGAACGGCCTGAGCCACCTGTTCTGAGTCGTAGTATTTCTTCTTGGCTTTGGCCAGGTCCTTCACAGAGTCCTGCAGCTCCACCTGGATACGATTCAACTGTTCTATACTCTACACAGCACAGAGAGACAGCAGTCACACACACACACATTATAGTCTACACACAGCACAGAGAGACAGCAGTCACACACACATGATAGTCTACACACGGCACAAAGAGACAGCAGTCACACACACACACATTATAGTCTACACAGCAGAGAGAGACAGCAGGCACACACACACACACATTATAGTCTACACACAGCACAGAGAGACAGCAGTCACACACACACATACATTATAGTCTACACACAGCACAGAGAGGCAGCAGTAATACACACACATTATAGTCTACACACAGCACAGAGAGACAGCAGTCACACACACACACACATTATAGTCTACACACATCACAGAGAGACAGCAGTAATACACACACATTATAGTCTACACACAGCACAGAGAGACAGCAGTCACACACACACACACACATTATAGTCTACACACAGCACAGAGAGACAGCAGTCACACACACATGATAGTCTACACACAGCACAGAGAGACAGCAGTCACACACACATGATAGTCTACACACAGCACAGAGAGACAGCAGTCATACACACACATTATAGTCTACACACAGCACAGAGAGACAGCAGTCACACACACACACATTATAGTCTACACACAGCACAGAGAGACAGCAGTCACACACACACACACACATTATAGTCTACACACAGCACAGAGAGACAGCAGTCACACACACATGATAGTCTACACACAGCACAGAGAGACAGCAGTCACACACACATGATAGTCTACACACAGCACAGAGAGACAGCAGTCATACACACACATTATAGTCTACACACAGCACAGAGAGACAGCAGTCACACACACACACACACATTATAGTCTACACACAGCACAGAGAGGCAGCAGTAATACACACACATTATAGTCTACACACAGCACAGAGAGACAGCAGTCACACACACACACACACATTATAGTCTACACACAGCACAGAGAGACAGCAGTCACACACACATGATAGTCTACACACAGCACAGAGAGACAGCAGTCACACACACATGATAGTCTACACACAGCACAGAGAGACAGCAGTCATACACACACATTATAGTCTACACACAGCACAGAGAGACAGCAGTCACACACACACACACACACATTATAGTCTACACACAGCACAGAGAGACAGCAGTCATACACACACATTATAGTCTACACACAGCACAGAGAGACAGCAGTCATACACACACATTATAGTCTACACACAGCACAGAGAGACAGCAGTCACACACACACACACACACATTATAGTCTACACACAGCACAGAGAGACAGCAGTCACACACACACACATTATAGTCTACACACAGCACAGAGAGACAGCAGTCATACACACACACATTATAGTCTACACACAGCACAGAGAGACAGCAGTCACACACACACATTATAGTCTACACACAGCACAGAGAGGCAGCAGTAATACACACACATTATAGTCTACACACAGCACAGAGAGACAGCAGTAATACACACACATTATAGTCTACACACAGCACAGAGAGACAGCAGTCACACACACACACACATTATAGTCTACACACAGCACAGAGAGACAGCAGTCATACACACACACATTATAGTCTACACACAGCACAGAGAGACAGCAGTCACACACACATGATAGTCTACACACAGCACAGAGAGACAGCAGTCACACATACACACACATTATAGTCTACACACAGCACAGAGAGACAGCAGTCACACACACATGATAGTCTACACACAGCACAGAGAGACAGCAGTCACACACACACACACACACACACACACACACACACGCACACACGCGCACACACGCACACACGCATACACACACACACACACACACACACACACACACACACCTTGTTGAGCTGCTGTTCCTTGTATAGCCGTACAGTTTTAGCAGGGTCTGAGATCTCATTCTTGTAGTTGTCACACACGTTGATGCGAGACTGAGTCACCTGGACTGTCCCCTTCAGATAGGACCGCCACACAGCATACACATTCCTACACACAGTTTACGCAAGATGAAGACTGCTAGCCAATCAAGAACAGTGTCATGTTGTGGTTGAAGCTGATAGCAGGGGCCTGTCCTCTACTCACCTGTAATCTGTGCCTTGGTCCTCTGGTTTGATGCCTGGCCAATCCCTCTTCAGGTACTGACTGGCCAGCTTCTGCAGAGCCTGTATAAATCAACAACAACAGAGAGAGACGAGAGGAGAGAGTGCAGACAAATTAGATTACTGTTCTCCCGTATAGTGTCAGGGTGATATAGGTTACTGTTCTCCTGTATAGTGTGATATAGGTTACTGTTCTCCTGTATAGTGTGATATAGGTTACTGTTCTCCTGTATAGTGTGATATAGGTTACTGTTCTCCTGTATAGTGTGATATAGGTTACTGTTCTCCTGTATAGTGTGATATAGGTTACTGTTCTCCTGTATAGTGTGATATAGGTTACTGTTCTCCTGTATAGTGTGATATAGGTTACTGTTCTCCTGTATAGTGTGATATAGGTTACTGTTCTCCTGTATAGTGTGATACAGGTTACTGTTCTCCTGTATAGTGTGATACAGGTTACTGTTCTCCTGTATAGTGTGATATAGGTTACTGTTCTCCTGTATAGTGTGACATAGGTTACTGTTCTCCTGTATAGTGTGATATAGGTTACTGTTCTCCTGTATAGTGTGATATAGGTTACTGTTCTCCTGTATAGGGTGATATAGGTTACTGTTCTCCTGTATAGTGTGATATAGGTTACTGTTCTCCTGTATAGTGTGATATAGGTTACTGTTCTCCTGTATAGTGTGATATAGGTTACTGTTCTCCTGTATAGTGTGATATATGTTACTGCTCTCCTGTATAGTGTGATATAGGTTACTGTTCTCCTGTATAGTGTGATATAGGTTACTGTTCTCCTGTATAGTGTGATATAGGTTACTGTTCTCCTGTATAGTGTGATATAGGTTACTGTTCTCCTGTATAGTGTGATATAGGTTACTGTTCTCCTGTATAGTCTGATATAGGTTACTGTTCTCCTGTATAGTGTGATATAGTTTACTGTTCTCCTGTATAGTGTGATATAGGTTACTGTTCTCCTGTATAGTCTGATATAGGTTACTGTTCTCCTGTATAGTGTGATATAGGTTACTGTTCTCCTGTATAGTGTGATATAGGTTACTGTTCTCCTGTATAGTGTCAGGGTGATATAGGTTACTGTTCTCCTGTATAGTGTGATATAGGTTACTGTTCTCCTGTATAGTCTGATATAGGTTACTGTTCTCCTGTATAGTGTGATATAGGTTACTGTTCTCCTGTATAGTGTGATATAGGTTACTGTTCTCCTGTATAGTGTGATATAGGTTACTGTTCTCCTGTATAGTGCTCTCCTGACAACAGAGAACACTCATTAATAAAACAGCAACAACAACAAAGGGCTGGTTCCAATCAGGACAACTAGAGCTTTAAGGCACCTTGATGATGTCCGCCCCTCTCTCCCTCAAGCCCCTCTCTCTCTACCTCTCCCCTTTCTCAATTTCTCTCTTCTCTATCGCACAGATGGCAAATGAGGCCACAAACATGTATCCACTATCCTCATGTGATTGCTTCAAACCTCCAGCACTGCCCGTGGTTTTAGGGGAGTGCTGGCCTGGGGAGATAGCTCCATCCTGGGGGACCACTGACCCCTCTAACTCCCCACCATGGGACACACATGGCACAGATATGACCAATGACAGCATCACAGCTGTAATAGAAAAACAATACCATACTGTAGGCACTGACACACACACACCACCACCACCACCTAACCAAAACAGTCAGAGCAGAGTGGGTGGTGCTGAAGGAAAGAGCTGAGAGGTAAAACTGACACAGTAAAGTGGCCTCTCCTCTCTCTGCCTCTGACATCATTAAAGGGGGGGGGGGGTCTTCAACGGAGAGAGAGAGGCATTCAACAGCTCTTAATGGTGCAGTGATCTTCTATTTACCTACCTCCACCCCCCGCTAAATCCCCATCCACTGCCTTTTCCTCCCCGTCCGCCTCATCTTTCTCTTCTTCTAACTCCCCCCCCTCTTCTTCCACCTCAAAGTAGAGGCTCAAAATAACTCAGAGTACGCACCCAGTCACCTCCGGCCTGCACGCAAACATGCACACGCACAGAAAGAGAGAGAAAAAGAGCAGGGGAAGAGAAACGCCCATATCCCACAGGCATGCAGCCTCTCATCTAATCTTTCTCTGCTCATACTCTCAATCTCTCTCTCAGAATGGCTTGAAACACACAGAGAGATAAGGAGAGAAAGGAGAGAGGAGAGAGAGAGGAAGCAAGGAGAGAGAGAGGAAGAGAGGAGAGAGAGAGAGGAGGAGAGAGAGAGAGGAAGAAAGGAGAGAGAGAGAAGAGGAGAGAGAGAGAGGAAGCAAGGAGAGAGAGAGAAGAGAGAGAGGAAGCAAGGAGAGAGAGAGAAGAGGAGTGAGAGGGAGTGCTGACAGGTCAGATTACTAGTGTCTGGTGGCATGACCCTGGTCCCAAAATGAAACACCTTCTCTTCATCTCCCCATCTTTCTCACCATCCCTCCCTCAAGGGCCATTTAATGCCATGCTATAGGCCTAACCTGTGAAATTTGACCTTAACCAATGGAGAGGTTACTAAGTGATTTTACTGTTTATTTCACTTTATATATCATCTACCTTACTTGCTTTGGCAATGTTAACACATGTTACCCATGCCAATAAAGCCCCTTGAATTGAATTGAAGGTGACAGGCCGACCCACAGGCAGAGGCGGGTCTAGTCTGCCCTCTCCTGCAGATTGGTTGACTGAACAACAAATGTGGTCATGTCTCGCTTCTCTTTGGTTCGATCTTCTCCGTACCAGACCAGGACCGTGTCTTGTCAGTTCAGTACCAGACCAGGACCGTGTCTTGTCAGTTCAGTACCAGACCAGGACCGTGTCTTGTCAGTACAGCACCAGACCAGGACCGTGTCTTGTCAGTACAGTACCAGACCAGGACCGTGTCTTGTCAGTTCAGTACCAGACCAGGAACGTGTCTTGTCAGTACAGTACCAGGCCAGGACCGTGTCTTGTCAGTACAGTACCAGGACCGTGTCTTGTCAGTACAGTACCAGGACCGTGTCTTGTCAGTACAGTACCAGGACCGTGTCTTGTCATTACAGTACCAGGACCGTGTCTTGTCAGTACAGTACCAGGATCGTGTCTTGTCAGTACAGTACCAGACCAGGACCGTGTCTTGTCAGTACAGTACCAGGACCGTGTCTTGTCAGTACAGTACCAGACCAGGACCGTGTCTTGTCAGTACAGCACCAGACCAGGACCGTGTCTTGTCAGTACAGTACCAGACCAGGACCGTGTCTAGTCAGTACAGTACAGTACCAGGACCGTGTCTTGTCAGTTCAGTACCAGACGAGGACCATGTCTTGTCATTACAGTACCAGACCAGGACCGTGTCTTGTCAGTACAGCACCAGACCAGGACCGTGTCTAGTCAGTACAGTACCAGACCAGGACCGTGTCTAGTCAGTACAGCACCAGACCAGGACCGTGTCTTGTCAGTACAGTACCAGGACCGTGTCTAGTCAGTACAGTACCAGACCAGGACCGTGTCTTGTCAGTACAGCACCAGACCAGGACCGTGTCTTGTCAGTTCAGTACCAGGACCGTGTCTTGTCAGTTCAGTACCACACCAGGACCGTGTCTTGTCAGTACAGCACCAGACCAGGACCGTGTCTTGTCAGTACAGTACCAGACCAGGACCGTGTCTAGTCAGTACAGTACCAGACCAGGACCATGTCTTGTCAGTTCAGTACCAGACCAGGACCGTGTCTTGTCAGTACAGCACCAGACCAGGACCGTGTCTTGTCAGTTCAGTACCAGGACCGTGTCTAGTCAGTACAGTACCAGACCAGGACCGTGTCTAGTCAGTACAGTACCAGACCAGGACCGTGTCTTGTCAGTTCAGTACCAGACCAGGACCGTGTCTTGTCAGTTCAGTACCAGACCAGGACCGTGTCTTGTCAGTACAGCACCAGACCAGGACCGTGTCTTGTCAGTTCAGTACCAGGACCATGTCTTGTCAGTACAGTACCAGGACCGTGTCTTGTCAGTACAGCACCAGACCAGGACCGTGTCTTGTCAGTACAGTACAGTACCAGGACCGTGTCTTGTCAGTTCAGTACCAGACGAGGACCATGTCTTGTCATTACAGTACCAGACCAGGACCGTGTCTTGTCAGTACAGCACCAGACCAGGACCGTGTCTTGTCAGTACAGTACCAGACCAGGACCGTGTCTTGTCAGTACAGTACCAGACCAGGACCGTGTCTAGTCAGTACAGTACAGTACCAGGACCGTGTCTTGTCAGTTCAGTACCAGACGAGGACCATGTCTAGTCAGTACAGTACCAGACCAGGACCGTGTCTTGTCAGTACAGTACCAGACCAGGACCGTGTCTAGTCAGTACAGTACCAGACCAGGACCGTGTCTTGTCAGTACAGTACCAGACCAGGACCGTGTCTTGTCAGTACAGTACCAGACCAGGACCGTGTCTTGTCAGTTCAGTACCAGACCAGGACCGTGTCTTGTCAGTTCAGTACCAGACCAGGACCGTGTCTTGTCAGTTCAGTACCAGGACCGTGTCTTGTCAGTTCAGTACCAGACCAGGACCGTGTCTTGTCAGTACAGTACCAGACCAGGACCGTGTCTTGTCAGTTCAGTACCAGACCAGGACCGTGTCTTGTCAGTTCAGTACCAGACCAGGACCGTGTCTTGTCAGTACAGTACTAGACCAGGACCGTGTCTTGTCAGTACCAGACCAGGACCGTGTCTTGTCAGTACAGTACCAGACCAGGACAGTGTCTTGTCAGTACCAGACCAGGACCGTGTCTTGTCAGTACAGTACCAGACCAGGACCGTGTCTTGTCAGTTCAGTACCAGACCAGGACCGTGTCTTGTCAGTACAGTACCAGACCAGGACCGTGTCTTGTCAGTACAGTACCAGACCAGGACCGTGTCTTGTCAGTTCAGTACCAGACCAGGACCGTGTCTTGTCAGTACAGCACCAGACCAGGACCGTGTCTTGTCAGTACAGCACCAGACCAGGACCGTGTCTTGTCAGTACAGTACCAGACCAGGACCGTGTCTTCCAGTGGTTAACTCTACATTAGGATCAGGCCCTGACTTAGACATGGGAGACCAGTACCAGGACTGGTCCAGAACCAGAGAGAACCAGACACACCAGCAAACACTGTAGCACGCCAGCACTAGAATAGCAAAGGCACATCGAAGTCAGGTAGGCTAAAGGATACAGTGGGGCAAAAAAGTATTTAGTCAGCCACCAATTGTGCAAGTTCTCCCATTTCAAAAGATGAGAGAGGCCTGTAATTTTCATCATAGATACACTTCAACTATGACAGGCAAAATGAGAAAAAAAAAACAGAAAATCACATTGTAGGATTTTTAATGAATTTATTTGCAAATTATGGTGGAAAATAATTATTTGGTCAATAACAAAAGTTTATCTCAATACTTTGTTATATACCCTTTGTTGGTAATGACAGAGGTCAAACGTTTTTTGTAAGTCTTCACAAGGTTTTCACACACTGTTGCTGGTATTTTGGCCCATTCCTCCATGCAGATCTCCTCTAGAGCAGTGGTGTTTTGGGGCTGTTGCTGGGCAACATGGACTTTCAATTCCCTCCAAAGATTTTCTATGGGGTTGAGATCTGGAGACTGGCTAGGCCACTCCAGGACCGAGTTGAAGTGTACCTATTATGAAAATTACTGGCCTCTCTCATCTTTTTAAGTGGGAGAACTTGCACAATTGGTGGCTGACTAAATACTTTTTTGCCCCACTGTATGGACAGCCACTGGTACACACACACACACACACACACACACACACACACACACACACACACACACACACACACACACACACACACACACACACACACACACACACACACACACACACACACACACACACCTCTCCCATGTTCTCTCATTTCTTCTCTTGGCTTTTCAAGTCTATCAGTGACAACCTACAATTTTACTGCAACCCTGATGAGAAGAGTGTGTGGTGTTAGGCTGCATATTGTCTGGACCTCTGCATTATGCAGTCAGCCAAAGGAGGAGAGAAAAAAGACGAAGAGCACATTTTCTCTCTGCACGCACGCCCATACACACACACACACACCTTTGTGTTGCACCATAGCTGTGCTTCTAGAAGCGACCAGAGAGAGTTGAGTTGCTGAACCACATCAGGAACACTGAACTGGCCAGGGGAGAGGGTGACACGTGAATGTGAAAAGTATGTATGGTATATTCGTGTGTGTGAGTGAGGTGTCACTTGCGTCATCTGCTCAAAGACACACACAGCAATTATGCAAATGAGCCGGACAGAGGAGGAGAGGTGGAGGAGGGAGGGATGAGAGAATGAGAGAGTAGGGAGGGATGAGATGAGGATAAAAGAGGAGGGGGGGGGCGGGCAGAGGAGCTGCAGTAAAGACTGACAATTGTTCTCTAGACAAGCAAGAGAGATGCTGCAACACAAACACCCTACCCTACACACACTAATACAGACACACACACGCACACACACAAACACCCTACCCTACACACACTAATACAGACACACACACACACACACACACACACACAGACACCCTACCCTACACACACTAATACAGACGCACACACACACAAACACACACAACTACTACTACTACTACTAGTAATGATAAATGATTTAGAATTGATGATGCCAAGAGTGTGCAAAGCTGTCATCAAGGCAAAGGGTGTCGACTTTGAAGAATCTCAATATATATATGATTTGTTGAATACTTGTTTGGTTACTACATGACTCCATATATGTACCAGGACCCCCAGATTTTTCCACAGTTTGTTATGTTACAGCCTTATTCTAAAATTGTAAGATTTTCTGGTAATCCATTTTAAATATTTGTATTTTATTAATCTACACACAATACCCCATAATGACAAAGTGAAAACAGTTAAAGATTTTTAGCAAATGTATCAAAAATAAAACAAAAAATACCTTATTTACATAAGTATTCAGACCCTTTGCTTTGAGACTCAAAATAGAGCTCAGGTGCATCCTGTTTCCATTTCTACAGCTTGATTGGAGCACCTGTAGAAATTCATTTGATTGGACATGATTTGGAAAGGCACACACCAGTCTATATAAGGTCTAGCATGTTGACAGTGAATGTCAGAGGAAAAACCAAGCCTTGAGGTCGAAGGAATTGTCCCTAGAGCTCAGAGACATGATTGTGTCTACGCACAGATCTGGGGAAGGATACCATTTTTATTTTACAGCATTGAAGGTGCCCAAGAACACACCAAGAACCACCAATACTCCTCCTAGAGCTGGCCGCCGGCCAAACTGAGCAATCAGGGGAGAAGGGCCTTGGTCAGGGAGGTGACCAAGAACCCAATGGTCACTCTGACAGAGCTCCAGAGGTCCTCTGTGGAGATGGGAGAACCTTCCAGAAGGACAACTATCTCTGCAGCACTCCACCAATCAGGCCTTTATGGTAAAGTGGCCAGACGGAAGCCACTACACTCAGTAAAATGCACATGACAGCCTGTTTGGAATTTGCCAAAAGGCACCTGAAGGACCATCAGAAACAAGCGCCATCCCTGGCGCCATCCCTACAGTGAAGCATGGTGGTGGCAGCTTTCTTTAAAGAAGGCAAATTTGGCAACGATTGGGCGCCAGTATCGCTGTCCAAAATGATGTAGACGTTGGAGTTTGATTTTGTCTACCTGGGATCTGTAGCCCTGTAAGCAGGAATTCTTTGACCAGACTCTGGATCTTCTCATTCTCTTTAATACTGGTAAGTACCAGATGATTTTCTTCTCACAAAGATCTAGTGTGTAGTTCAAGGCTTCTCTCAGAAACACGTTCTCTTCTTTAAGTTTTTTAATGTCCATTTCGGTAGTATTGACTTCAGATTTTGGCTTGCTTTTTTCTTTCTCCATTATCGCTGCTTTTTCGTCACTCATCTCGAGACTCGCCTTCAACTCGGTTATGTCTTTACGGAATAGTTCAAGTATGCCCAATTCATGAACTTCAGCAAGTCATTTTCAACACTTACCGTTGAAGATAGTAAAAATCATAAATTTGTCTGTGTCAGTTGAGGAGTCTCGTTTTCTTTTGGGGATTGGTTCTCCATGCTTACTCTCTGACTTTTTTTGTGTTGTCTATGTTGGTAATATTGGTAGAAAAATGTCTCTAGCCTTATCATTTGTTTTGTGTTGTTATCCAGATTGAAGGTTATTGCCCACCAGTATATGAAGTGCTAATATTTAGTCAGATTTACAGATATTGAATTAGGTTGCCGCCTTCAAGCATTCTGCACCGATGTCTTAAGTCCGCCATCGTTCCTCCTCTGCCTCCCTGAACACTCCTCTGCCTCCCTGAACCCCCCCTGAACACTCCTCTGCCTCCCTGAACCCCCTCTGAACCCTCCTCTGCCTCCCTGAACCCCCTCTGAACCCTCCTCTGCCTCCCTGAACCCCCTCTGAACCCTCCTCTGCCTCCCTGAACCCCCTCTGAACCCTCCTCTGCCTCCCTGAACCCCCTCTGAACCCTCCTCTGCCTCCCTGAACCCCCCCTGAACCCTCCTCTGCCTCCCTGAACCCCCCCTGAACCTTCCTCTGCCTCCCTGAACCCCCTCTGAACCCCCCTCTGCCTCCCTGAACCCTCCTCTGCCTCCCTGAACCCCCTCTGCCATTGTACAGTATATTCGTTATGGAGACTCTTATTTATCACATGCGTACAGAATAGAGCTACAGAGCCTTTGAGTGGAAAATCTGTCAGACAGCGCAAGAACTGCTGCTGCAACATCTTCTGGTGTTTTCAAGACGACTGGTAACTGAAAAATACGAAGTCAAATCATGACATCAGTCAACTTCATGTCGGAAGTCAGAGCTCTAGAAAGAAGCCCAAGTTCCCGAGTTGGAATTCCAAGTTCGATGATCTTTCAACAACAAAAAAGAATCCCCAGTTGTCTTGAACATAATGAAGTCGGAAGTGTGAAAATTCAGAGTTCCCAGTTGTTTTGAATGCCTACTGCATCGCTGCGCTTATAATGTGAATAAATAATAGTTGATCAACATTTTAAGCTAAACGTTCTGATCAGTTCCTTTTTAACGTTTTTCTTTTATGTAGCCTCGGCCTACTGGTTGTATGAATTTGGGATCTATCGCCCCACAACTGTCCCAGAGTGTGTTTGGAATAGGCCATTTCTTTATTGACAATAGAATAGGTAGCCTAAACGTTTCTACTAGAGTAGATTGACATAGGCTAGTGATGTTGTGGTTGGTTGCTCTTGTTGGCTGAGGAAAAGGAAATGTGGACAGCTTTTCTAACATGTTCAAAGTGCTCATCAGAATTCGGTAAGAATTCCAGTCCAGTCTAACCCTACCACAGAACTATTCCAGTCCAGTCTAACCCTACCACAGAACTATTCCAGTCTAACCCTACCACAGAACTATTCCAGTCCAGTCTAACCCTACCACAGAACTATTCCAGTCTAACCCTACCACAGAACTATTCCAGTCTAACCCTACCACAGAACTATTCTAGTCTAACCCTACCACAGAACTATTCCAGTCCAGTCTAACCCTACCACAGAACTATTCCAGTCCAGTCTAACCCTACCACAGAACTATTCCAGTCTAACCCTACCACAGAACTATTCCAGTCTGAGCCTACCACAGAACTATTCCAGTCCAGTCTAACCCTACCACAGAATTATTCCAGTCCAGTCTAACCCCACCACAGAACTATTCCAGTCCAGTCCAGTCTGACTCTACCACATAACTATTCCAGTCCAGTCCAGTCTGACTCTACCACATAACTATTCCAGTCCAGTCTAACCCCACCACAGAACTATTCCAGTCCAGTCTAACCCTACCACAGAATTATTCCAGTCCAGTCCAGTCTGACTCTACCACAGAATTATTCCAGTCCAGTCTAACCCCACCACAGAACTATTCCAGTCCAGTCCAGTCTGACTCTACCACATAACTATTCCAGTCCAGTCCAGTCTGACTCTACCACAGAACTATTCCAGTCCAGTCTAACCCTACCACAGAATTATTCCAGTCCAGTCTGACCCCACCACAGAACTATTCCAGTCCAGTCTGACCCTACGACAGAATTATTCCAGTCCAGTCTAACCCTACCACAGAACTATTCCAGTCTAACCCTACCACAGAACTATTCCAGTCCAGTCTAACCCTACCACAGAACTATTCCAGTCTAACCCTACCACAGAACTATTCCAGTCCAGTCTGACCCTACCACAGAACTATTCCAGTCCAGTCTAACCCTACCACAGAACTATTCTAGTCCAGTCCAGTCTAACCCTACCACAGAACTATTCTAGTCCAGTCCAGTCTGACCCTACCACAGAACTATTCCAGTCCAGTCTAACCCTACCACAGAACTATTCCAGTCCAGTCTAACCCTACCACAGAACTATTCCAGTCCAGTCTAACCCTACCACAGAATTATTCCAGTCCAGTCTGACCCTACCACAGAACTATTCTAGTCCAGTCTGACCCTACCACAGAACTATTCTAGTCCAGTCCAGTCTAACCCTACCACAGAACTATTCTAGTCCAGTCCAGTCTGACCCTACCACAGAACTATTCCAGTCCAGTCCAGTCTGACCCTACCACAGAACTATTGCAGGCCTGTGTGCTGGAGGAGTGGAATCAGGAGAAATGACACCAGAAGGCCTGTCATCTCCACCCACCCAGTATACCAAGCCATTGACACACACACAGTGTGGGGAGGCTTTGATTGACAGCTACTCATTAGAGGTCCTTCACTACAGGGGGAGGAGCATGTCTGATATAAATCAAAAGAAAGGGAAACACTCCCTCCCTCCCCCCTCCCCTCTCACAGAGCAGTAGTTGCTCTGGGAAACTCCACTCTGCTTACCCACTGGCCCTTTACCAAAGACTCAGAGCCAATCAGGCATTTTGATAAAAGGTTGTCTGAGAATGATATCACAATACTGCATGAGCTCAGACAAACACACGTACACACACACATACACACACAAGCTCAGACAAACACACGTACACACACACACAAACATGAGCTCAGACAAACACACACACACACACAAACATGAGCTCATCTAGTTACTCTGGCAGCAAACACCATACCAATACGAGACAGACAGGCAGAGAAAGAGAAACAGACAGAGAGCGAGACAGACAGACAGACAGACAGACAGACAGACAGGCAGGAGAGCGAGAGAGGCAGGCAGGCAGGCAGTCAGACACGAGAGCGAGAATCAGTCTGTCAGACAGACAGACAGCGAGAGAGAGAGAGACAGACAGACAGCGAGAGAGAGAGAGACAGACAGACAGACAGACAGGCAGGCAGTCAGAGCGACAGACAGACACAGAGAGCAAGAGAATTTACCAAAAAACAGAGCAAACTGGAATGCTATTTGGTCCTGAACAGAGAGTACACAGTGGCAGAATACCTGACTACCGTGACTGAACCAAACTTAAAGGAAAGCTTCTACTATGTACAGACTCAGTGAGCATAGCCTTGCTAATGAGAAAGGCTGCCATAGGCATTCCTGGCTCTCAACAGAAGACAGGCTAGGTGCACACTGCCCACAAAATGAGGTGGAAACTGAGCTGCACTTCCTAACTTCCTGCCCAATGTATGACCATGTTAGAGACACATATTTCCCTCAGATTACACAGATCCACAAAGAATTTTAAAAAACAAACCCAATTTTGATAAACTCCCATATCTACTGGGTGAAATACCACAGTGTGCCATCACAGCAGCAATATTTGTGACCTGTTGCCACGAGAAAAGGTCAACCAGTGAAGAACAAACACCATTGTAAATTCAACCCATATTTATGTTGATTTATCTTCCCCTGTGTACTTTAACTATTTGCACATCGTTACAACACTGTATATAGACATATGACATGTCTTTATTCTTTTATAACTTGTGAATGTAATGTTCACTGTTCATTTCTGATTGATTATTTCACTTGAGTTTATTATCTATTTCATTTGCTTTGGCAATGTTAACGTGTTTCCCATGCCAATAGAGCCCCTTGAATTGAGACAGCCAATAGAGCCCCTTGAATTGAGACAGACAGACAGACAGACAGACAGACAGACAGACAGACAGACAGACAGACAGACAGACAGACAGACAGGACAGACAGGACAGACAGGACAGACAGGACAGACAGAGAGGAGGCCCCTCTTCCAGTTGGTCCTGGGGCTGAGTTCACAAACCTGTTTAACTAACATACTAAAACCTTAGGACCAGTACATCCAATCAATCAGCATAAACCAACTTACAACCCAGTCAGAACAAAATGACATGACCTATTGGGAAACACAAGCACAAAGTAAAATGCAGTGCTATCTGGCCCTAAATCGACGGTACACCGCGGCTAAAAAAATGTTGTTACTGATTATCCCATTGACAATTTTGATGATTATTATTTTAATATTGTAAATGTATCACTTAATCTCCAAAGTACGCTTTTACAATATTTACATTGTTACGTCGTGCCAATATATTGAATAGAGAGAGAAAGAGACTGGCAGGCTCACAACAATCATTTGGAGTAAATATCAATCGCTCCATCCAGCCATTCATTAGGATATTCATTTATTGTCTTTAAAAGGGATATTCATTTATTGTCTTTAAAAGGGATATTCATTTATTGTCTTTAAAAGGGATATTAATTTATTGTCTTTAAAAGGGATATTCATTTATTGTCTTTAAAAGGGATATTCATTTATTGTCTTTAAAAGGGATATTCATGTATTGTCTTTAAAAGGGATATTCATTTATTGTCTTTAAAAGGGATATTAATTTATTGTCTTTAAAAGGGATATTCATTTATTGTCTTAAAAAGGGATGTTCATTTATTGTCTTTAAAAGGGATGTTCATTTTTTGTCTTTAAAAGGGATATTCATGTATTGTCTTTAAAAGGGATATTCATTTATTGTCTTTAAAAGGGATATTCATTTATTGTCTTTAAAAGGGATATTCATTTATTGTCTTTAAAAGGGATATTCATTTATTGTCTTTAAAAGGGATATTCATTTATTGTCTTAAAAAGGGATGTTCATTTATTGTCTTAAAAAGGGATGTTCATTTATTGTCTTTAAAAGGGATGTTCATTTATTGTCTTTAAAAGGGATATTCATTTATTGTCTTTAAAAGGGATATTCATTTATTGTCTTTAAAAGGGATATTCATTTATTGTCTTTAAAAGGGATATTCATTTATTGTCTTTAAAAGGGATATTCATTTATTGTCTTTAAAAGGGATATTCATTTATTGTCTTTAAAAGGGATATTCATTTATTGTCTTTAAAAGGGATATTCATTTATTTTCTTTAAAAGGGATATTCATTTATTGTCTTTAAAAGGGATATTCATTTATTGTCTTAAAAAGGGATATTCTTTTATTATCTTTAAAAGGGATATTCATTTATTGTCTTAAAAAGGGATATTCATTTATTGTCTTTAAAAGGGATATCCATTTGTTGTCTTGAAAAGGGATATTCATTTATTGTCTTTAAAAGGGATATCCATTTGTTGTCTTGAAAAGGGATATTCATTTATTGTCTTTAACTTGTTGATGCTACCCATCCCGGAAGCAGGATAATTGTAATCAGCAACCACTGAATAGCATAGCGCAACAGTCAAATAA
>NC_088224.1:85324954-85359636 GCF_036934945.1 Oncorhynchus masou masou
CAGACTGTATGCCCTAGAGAGAGAGACAAAGATAGGAGAAAGAGAATAGAGAGAGACGAGAAGATAGAGAGGAGAGAGAGAATAGTACTTTAACTATTTGCACATTGTTACAAATGTATATAGACTTACGACATTTGCTATGTCTTTATTATTTTGGAACATCTGTGATTGTTATGTTTACTGTTCATTTTTATTGTATTTCACTTTTGTTTATTATCTACTTCACTTGCTTTGTCAATGTTAACATATGTTTCCCATGCCAATAAAGACCTTAAATTGAATAGAGGGGGAGAGAGAGAATAGAGCGAGGAACAGAATATATAAAGAGAGGAGAAAAGAGAGAGAGAAGAGGAGGGAGAGAGATTACAGTTGATCGTCAAAAGGAGATCAATCATTGTGCTGCAGATGAAGTAGTGTGACAGTAGTCACCTAGACTAGAACACACCTCCTAGTGAGACATCACCAGAATGGAACACACCTCCTAGTACCTCCTAGTGAGACACCACCAGACTAGAACACTGATTTCTGAACTATTTAAATCAAAGTTTCAAAAACACGCAATGATAATCTTTAAAAAAGGACAAGAAATCAATGTTTTCAGCTCAACATCCTTTATGTGTGCGTGCCGTGTGTGTTCTCTTTTAAGCCATGTGGACATCAATGCTGTTGTGTTCCTGGCGAAGCAGGAAGAAGTACATTCTACTACCGTTTAATGTTTTGGAGGGGATTTCTGTTTGTTTGGTCCATTGCCAAGGGAAGGAAGGAAGAGGTGGGAGAAAGGAAGGAAGAAAGGAAGGAAGAAAAGGAAGGAAGGAAGGAAGAAAGGAAGGAAGAAAGGAAGGAAGAAAAGGAAGGATGGAAGGAAGAAAAGGAAGGATGGAAGGAAGAAAAGGAAGGATGGAAGGAAGGAAGGAAGGATGAAAGGAAGGAAGAAAGGATGAAAGGAAGGAAGAAAGGAAGAAAGGAAGAAAGGAAGGAAGAAAGGAAGAAAGGAAGGAAGAAAGGATGAAAGGAAGGAAGAAAGGAAGAAAGGATGAAAGGAAGGAAGAAAGGAAGAAAGGATGAAAGGAAGGAAGAAAGGAAGAAAGGAAGAAAGGAAGGAAGAAAGGATGAAAGGAAGGAAGAAAGGAAGAAAGGAAGAAAGGAAGGAAGAAAGGAAGGAAGGAAGGAAGGAAGGAAGGAAGGAAGGAAGGAAGGAAGGAAGGAAGGAAGGAAGGAAGGAAGGAAGGAAGGAAGGAAGGAAGGAAGAGGGGGAGAAAGCGAGATAAAGAGGGAGGAAGGAGAGCAGAGTGAAATGGAGAGTGGACTCAGCAACCACATGGTTATGCAAGGCAGGAATTTCTGTCCCTCTTGCTCTCACCCTCGTCCCCTACCTCCCTCCATCAGCCCCTTCTATTCAAGAGTTTGTCCCTCTCGCTCTCCCCCTCGTCCCTCACATCCCCTACCTCCCTCCATCAGCCCCTTCTATTCAAGAGTTTGTCCCTCTCGCTCTCCCCCTCAGCCCCTTTCTATCCAAGAGTTTGTCCCTCTCCCTCTCCCCCTCGTCCCTCACATCCCCTACCTCCCT
This sequence comes from Oncorhynchus masou masou, assembly GCF_036934945.1. Classification (NCBI taxonomy): domain Eukaryota; kingdom Metazoa; phylum Chordata; class Actinopteri; order Salmoniformes; family Salmonidae; genus Oncorhynchus; species Oncorhynchus masou. The sequence goes on from NC_088224.1 coordinate 85,326,522, forward strand.
CCCTCAGCCCCTTTCTATCCAAGAGTTTGTCCCTCTCCCTCTCCCCCTCGTCCCTCACATCCCCTACCTCCCTCCCTCAGCCCCTTTCTATCCAAGAGTTTGTCTCTCTCGCTCTCCCCCTCAGCCCCTTTCTATCCAAGAGTTTGTCCCTCTCCCTCTCCCCCTCGTCCCTCACATCCCCTACCTCCCTCCCCCAGCTCCTTTCTATCCAAGAGTTTGTCCCTCTCCCTCTCCCCCTCGTCCCTCACATCCCCTACCTCCCTCCCCCAGCTCCTTTCTATCCAAGAGTTTGTCCCTCTCCCTCTCCCCTCGTCCCTCACATCCCCTACCTCCCTCCCTCAGCCCCTTTCTATCCAAGAGTTTGTCCCTCTCCCTCTCCCCCTCGTCCCTCACATCCTCTACCTCCCTCCCTCAGCCCCTTTCTATCCAAGAGTTTGTCCCTCTCCCTCTCCCCCTCGTCCCTCACATCCCCTACCTCCCTCCCTCAGCCCCTTTCTATCCAAGAGTTTGTCCCTCTCCCTCTCCCCCTCGTCCCTCACATCCCCTACCTCCCTCCCTCAGCCCCTTTCTATCCAAGAGTTTGTCCCTCTCCCTCTCGTCCCTCACATCCCCTACCTCCCTCCCTCAGCCCCTTTCTATCCAAGAGTTTGTCCCTCTCCCTCTCCCCCTCGTCCCTCACATCCCCTACCTCCCTCCCTCAGCCCCTTTCTATCCAAGAGTTTGTCCCTCTCCCTCTCCCCCTTGTCCCTCACATCCCCTACCTCCCTCCCTCAGCCCCTTTCTATTCAAGAGTTTGTCCCTCTCCCTCTCCCCCTCGTCCCTCACATCACCTACCTCCCTCCCTCAGCCCTTTCTATCCAAGAGTTTGTCCCTCTCCCTCTCCCCCTTGTCCCTCACATCCCCTACCTCCCTCCCTCAGCCCCTTTCTATCCAAAAGTTTGTCCCTCTCCCTCTCCCCCTCGTCCCTCACATCCCCTACCTCCCTCCCTCAGCCCCTTTCTATTCAAGAGTTTGTCCCTCTCCCTCTCCCCCTCGTCCCTCACATCCTCTACCTCCCTCCCTCAGCCCCTTTCTATCCAAGAGTTTGTCCCTCTCCCTCTCCCCCTCGTCCCTCACATCCCCTACCTCCCTCCCTCAGCCCTTTTCTATCCAAGAGTGTGCAAAGCTGTCATCAAGGCAAAGGGTGGCTACTTTGAAGAATCTCAAATATATTTTGATTTGTTTAACACTTTATTGGTTACTACATGATTCCATTTGTATTATTTCGTAGTTTTGATGTCTTCACTATTATTCTACAATGTAGGAAATAGTTCAAATAAAGAAAAACCTTTGAATGAGTAGGTGTATCCAGATTTGACTGGTAGTGTACATATATTTTTTCACTGTAATGAAAATCAGGCTGTCGATTGTGGCCTGTGGAATGTTGTCCCACTCCTCTTCAATGGCTGTGCGAAGTTGCTGGATATCGGCGGGAACTGGAAATTGCTGTCGTACACATCGATCCAGAGCATCACAAACTTGCTCAATGGGTGACATGCCTGTTGAGTTTGTAGGCAATGAAAGAACTGGGACATTTTCAGCTTCCAGGAATTGTGTCCAGATCCTTGGGGCTGTGCATTATCATGCTGAAACATGGGGTGATGGTTGGTGGATGAAAGGCATGACAATGGGCCTCAGGATCTCTTCACGGTATCTCTGTGCATTCAAATTGCAATCAATAAAATGCAATTGTGTTCGTTCTCTATAGCTTATGCCTGCCCATACCATAACCCCACTCTGTTCACAATGCTGACATCAGCAAACCACACAACGCCATACACCTGGTCTGCGGTTGTGAGGCCGGTTGGACATACTGCAAAATTCTTTAAAATGACATTGGAGGCGGCTTATGGTAGAGAAATTTAAATTAAATTATCTGGCAACAGCACTAGAGGACATTCCTGCAGTCTGCAAGCCAATTACACGCTCCCTCAAAACTTGAGACAGTGGCATTGTGCTGTGTGACAAACCTGCACATTTTAGAGTGGCCAATTATTATCCCCAGCACAAGGTGCACCTGTACAGTGATCATGCTGTTTAATCAGCATCTTGATATACCACACCTGTCAATTTTAGAATAAGGCTGTAACATAACAAAATGTGGAATGAGTCATGGGGTTTGAATACTTTTCGAAGGCACTATACCTAGTATAACTAGTATAACTGTACCTAGTATAACTAGTATAACTGTACCTAGTATAACTAGTATAACTGTATCTAGTATAACTATACCTAGTATAACTGTACCTAGTATAACTAGTATAACTGTACCTAGTATACCTAGTATAACTATACCTAGTATAACTAGTATAACTGTACCTAGTGTAACTATACCTAGTATAACTAGTATAACTGTACCTAGTATAACTAGTATAACTGTACCTAGTATAACTAGTATAACTATACCTAGTATAACTGTACTTAGTATAACTATACCTAGTATAACTAGTATAACTGTACCTAGTATAACTAGTATAACTGTACCTAGTATAACTGTAACTAGTATAACTAGTATAACTGTACCTAGTATAACTAGTATAACTGTACCTAGTATACCTAGTATAACAATACCTAGTATAACTAGTATAACTGTACCTAGTGTAACTATACCTAGTATAACTAGTATAACTGTACCTAGTATAACTAGTATAACTGTACCTAGTATAACTAGTATAACTGTACCTAGTATAACTGTACCTAGTATAACTATAACAAGTATAACTAGTATAACTGTACCTAGTATAACTAGTATAACTGTAACTAGTATAACTGTACCTAGTATAACTAGTATAACTGTACCTAGTATACCTAGTATAACTATACCTAGTATAACTGTACCTAGTATAACTATACCTAGTATAACTAGTATAACTGTACCTAGTATAACTAGTATAACTGTACCTAGTATAACTAGTATAACTGTACCTAGTATAACTAGTATAACTGTACCTAGTATAACTATACCTAGTATAACTAGTATAACTGTAACGAGTATAACTGTACCTAGTATAACTAGTATAACTGTACCTAGTATACCTAGTATAACTATACCTAGTATAACTAGTATAACTGTACCTAGTATAACTAGTATAACTGTACCTAGTATAACTAGTATAACTGTACCTAGTATAACTAGTATAACTGTACCTAGTGTAACTATACCTAGTATAACTAGTATAACTGTACCTAGTATAACTAGTATAACTGTACCTAGCATAACTAGTATAACTGTACCTAGTATAACTATAACACGTATAACTAGTATAACTGTACCTAGTATAACTATACCTAGTATAACTAGTATACCTGTAACTAGTATAACTGTACCTAGTATACCTAGTATAACTATACCTAGTATAACTGTACATAGTATAACTGTACCTAGTATAACTAGTATAACTATACCTAGTATAACTAGTATAACTGTACCTAGCATAACTAGTATAACTGTACCTAGTATAACTGTACCTAGTATAACTATAACACGTATAACTAGTATAACTGTACCTAGTATAACTATACCTAGTATGACTAGTATACCTGTAACTAGTATAACTGTACCTAGTATAACTAGTATAACTGTACCTAGTATACCTAGTATAACTATACCTAGTATAACTAGTATAACTGTACCTAGTATAACTGTACCTAGTATAACTAGTATAACTGTACCTAGTATAACTGTACCTAGTATAACTAGTATAACTGTACCTAGTATAACTAGTATAACTGTACCTAGTATAACTAGTGTAACTATACCTAGTATAACTAGTATAACTGTACCTAGTATAACTATACCTAGTATAACTAGTATAACTGTACCTAGTATAACTAGTATAACTGTACCTAGTATAACTAGTATAACTGTACCTAGTATAACTATACCTAGTATACCTAGTATAACTGTACCTAGTATAACTGCACCTAGTATAACTATACCTAGTATAACTGTACCTAGTATACCTAGTATACCTAGTATAACTATACCTAGTATACCTAGTATAACTATACCTAGTATAACTAGTATAACTGTACCTAGTATAACTATACCTAGTATAACTAGTATAACTGTACCTAGTATAACTAGTATAACTGTACCTAGTATAACTAGTATAACTGTACCTAGTATAACTATACCTAGTATAACTAGTATAACTGTACCTAGTATAACTATACCTAGTATAACTAGTATAACTGTACCTAGTATAACTAGTATAACTATACCTAGTATAACTAGTATATCATGTATTTTTTCACACTGTTTGGTGTATTATCTATGTATGTACATTTGTACTAACATCCATACATGATGTTCTTCCTCTGGGCAGTGAAATCCGACCTGGTTCTGAGTCCGGTCCCTTGGGCCAGCTTGTGCGCACACACACTTTCCCAGGATAGGTTCAACCAGCACAGTCATGCAGCCAGCTCAGTTTCTCTCTCTCTCACACACACACACACACACACACACACACACACACACACACACACTTTCCCAGGATAGGTTCAACCAGCACAGTCATGCAGCCAGCTCAGTTTCTCTCTCTCTCTCACACACACACACACACACACACACTTTCCCAGGATAGGTTCAACCAGCACCGTCATGCAGCCAGCTCAGTTTCTCTCACACACACACACACACACACACACACACACACTTTCCCAGGATAGGTTCAACCAGCACAGTCATGCAGCCAGCTCAGTTTTTCTCTCTCTCTCCCAGGATAGGTTCAACCAGCACAGTCATGCACACACACACACACACACACACACACACACACACACACACACACACACACACACACACACACACACTTTCCCAGGATAGGTTCAACCAGCACAGTCATGCAGCCAGCTCAGTTTCTCTCTCTCACACACACACACACACACACACACACACACACACACACACACACACACACACACACACACACACACACACACACACACACACACACACACACACACACACTTTCCCAGGATAGGTTCAACCAGCACAGTCATGCAGCCAGCTCAGTTTCCACCTCAAACTCTCAATATGAAATAACAGAACCTCCCACCCTTCCCCCTCTAAACTTGAACCACTACAAGGGCTGTGAAGCTCATGGAATTTTGGACGACACACACACACACACACACAAATAATTCCTGTTTCAGGTCTCAAACAGAGGGACGGAAAGACAGACAGACACAGTGATTTGATTCAGGGGTGTCTGCAGACAGAGGGAGGGGTAGATGGATGGGGCGAGTGGAGAGGAACGTGATACTTAAAGAGCATAATTACCCATAATCCCCTTTAACACAAATTACAGCCCAGACAGGAAGAGACCAAATCAAGCTCTGTGTGTGAGCACTGTGTGTGTGTGTGTGTGTGTGTGTGTGTGTGTGTGTGTGTGTGTGTGTGTGTGTGTGTGTGTGTGTGTGTGTGTGTGTGTGTGTGTGTGTGTGTGTAACTGAGCTATAGACATTCTGGGTTTTCATCTCAATCAAATACTACTAATGCAACAGGTTCCTAGTCACTTTTTAGACAGTACCAGACACCCCCTATACGACACACTCTCCTTTCTCTGTCCAGAAAAGGACTGCTTCACAAAACACACACACACACACACACACAAAACACTTTCTCCTAACTCTCCTTACTGCACCAGTGTGCGTTCTTTTCAAAGACAGTCAGACCAACAGATAGATAGACAAGTGATAGATAGACATCTCTGAACCAGCGCCTCTGGTTGAAGTATATGCATGCCCCACTAATACCATCAGCCAGTCAGTGATCAGCGTTTAACTCCACCCCTACAAACCAGACACCATGAAACAGACACCTGCTTTTAACGTCCTCCAGGCCTCTTCGGTGCAGTAGGCAGCACCTCAGCCTTCTAATCTGAAGGTTGTGAGTTCACAGAGGGAAGACTGTTGTTGCGAAACAAACTCAAAGCCTCTCCATATTTAAAAGGAACATTCAAACCTATTCAAACCGACTTTAATCTTAAAGCACCAAAAATAAACTTTACGAAAACATTATTTAAAAAACTATACAAATTAAATGAAACTTTAACAACAACAATATAAACTAGTTTTTAGGCTAGTTTGAGTTTCTAAGTGCTCAGACTAATTCCCACGTCTCCACGTCAAACACCCTGTTCAGGAGGAGTATGCTAAACTTAAGCTTTACAAACAACTGAGTCACTCGTCAATGGCAACTCTGAACCATTAACAAAAGACTCCAGAGCAGTATGAGCAGACACCTGGTGCTGTGGCTTAGTTGGTTAAAGCGCCTGTCTAGTAAACAGGAGATCCTGAGTTCGAATCTCAGCAGTGCCTTTTTACAACGGCAGGGAGTGTTTTCATTACTCTGCAAGGCACGCATCCATGCACCATGAATAAAACACTCCCAAAAGCCCAGAGGCACCATTAGGTGCTGTGGCTTAGTTGGTTAAAGCGCCTGTCTAGTAAACAGGAGATCCTGAGTTCGAATCTCAGCAGTGCCTTTTTCCTAATCGGCACCAAAAGTTTAAAGACACAAACTGGGATATGTCCTGCTGTTCAGTGGTCATCTCAATTAATGACGTGCCCATTGAGTCTTTCTCGCCTTTCTGCCCCTCTCCCTCCCTTCCCTAACCTTTCTTCCTCTCCCTCCCTTCCCTAACCTTTCTGCCCCTCTCCCTCCCTTCCCTCACCTTTCTGCCCCTCTCCCTCCCTTCCCTAACCTTTCTGCCCCTCTCCCTCCCTTCCCTAACCTTTCTGCCCCTCTCCCTCCCTTCCCTAACCTTTCTGCCCCTCTCCCTCCCTTCCCTAACCTTTCCTTTTTCCTAATCGGCACCAAAAGTTTAAAGACACAAACTGGGATATGTCCTGCTGTTCAGTGGTCATCTCAATTAATGACGTGCCCATCGAGTCTCCCTCGCATTTCTGCCCCTCTCCCTCCCTCCCTTCCCTAACCTTTCTTCCTCTCCCTCCCTTCCCTAACCTTTCTGCCCCACTCCCTCCCTTCCCTAACCTTTCTACCCCTCTCCCTCCCATCCCTAACCTTTCTACCACTCTCCCTCACGTCCCTAACCTTTCTGCCCCTCTCCCTCACTTCCTTAACCTTTCTGCCCCTCTCCCTCACTTCGCCAAGCTTTCTGCCCCTATCCCTCACTTCACTAACCCTTCTGCCCCTCTTCCTCCCTTCCCTATCCTTTCTCACCCCTCTCCCTCACCTTTCTGACCCTCTCCCTCCCTTCCCTAACCTTTCTGCCCCTCTCCCTCCCTTCCCTAACCTTTCTGCCCCTCTCCCTCCCTTCCCTAACCTTTCTGCCCCTCTCCCTCCATTCCCTAACCTTTCTGCCCCCTCCCTCCCTTCCCTCACCTTTCTGCCCCTCTCCCTCACCTTTCTGCCCCTCTCCCTCACCTTTCTGCCCCTCTCCCTCACCTTTCTGCCCCTCTCCCTCACTTCCCTAACCTTCCTGCCCCTCTCCCTAACCTTTCTGCTCCTATCCCTCCCTTCCCTAACCTTTCTGCCCCTCTCCCTAACCTTTCTGCCCCTCTCCCTCCCTTCCCTAACCTTTCTTCCTCTCCCTCCCTTCCCTAACCTTTCTGCCCCTCTCCCTCCCTCCCTTCCCTAACCTTTCTACCCCTCTCCCTCACTTCCCTAACCTTTCTGCCCCTCTCCCTCACTTCCATGACCTTTCTGCCCCTCTCCCTCCCTTCCATAACCTTTCTGCCCCTCTCCCTCCCTTCCCTCACCTTTCTGCCCCTCTCCTTCACCTTTCTGCCCCTCTCCCTCACTACCCTAAGCTTTCTGCCCCTCTCCCTCCCTTCCCTAACCTTTCTGCCCCTCTCCCTCCCTTCCCTAACCTTTCTTCCTCTCCCTCCCTTCCCTAAGCTTTCTGCCCCTCTCCCTCACTTCCCTAACCCTTCTGCCCCTCTTCCTCCCTTCCCTATCCTTTCTCACACCTCTCCCTCACCTTTCTGCCCCTCTCCCTCCCTTCCCTCACCTTTCTGCCCCTCTCCCTCACCTTTCTGCCCCTCTCCCTCCCTTCCCTAACCTTTCTTCCTCTCCCTCCCTTCCCTAACCTTTCTGCCCCTCTCCCTCCCTCCCTTCCCTAACCTTTCTGCCCCTCTCCCTCCCTTCCATAACCTTTCTGCCCCTCTCCCTCACTTTCATAACCTTTCTGCCCCTCTCCCTCACTTCCATAACCTTTCTGCCCCTCTCCCTCACTTCCATAACCTTTCTGCCCCTCTCCCTCCCTTCCATAACCTTTCTGCCCCTCTCCCTCACTTCCCTAACCTTTCTGCCCCTCTCCCTCCCTTCCCTAACCTTTCTTCCTCTCCCTCCCTTCCCTAACCTTTCTGCCCCTCTCCCTCACTTCCCTAACCCTCTCCCTCACTTCCCTAACCTTTATAACCCTCTCCCTTGCTTCCCTAACCTTTCTGCCCCGCTCTCTCACCTTTCCACCCCTCTCCCGCCCTTCCCTCACCTTTCTGCCCCTCTCTCTCACCTTTCTGCCCCTCTCCCTCACCTTTCTGCCCCTCTCCCTCACTTCCCTAACCTTTCTGCCCCTCTCCCTCCCTTCCCTAACCTTTCTGCCCTCTCCCTAACCTTTCTGCCCCTCTCCCTCCCTTCCCTAACCTTTCTTCCTCTCCCTCCCTTCCCTAACCTTTCTGCCCCTCTCCCTCCCTCCCTTCCCTAACCTTTCTACCCCTCTCCCTCACTTCCCTAACCTTTCTGCCCCTCTCACTCACTTCCCTAAGCTTTCTGCCCCTCTTCCTCCCTTCCCTATCTCACCCCTCTCCCTCACCTTTCTGCCCCTCTCCCTCCCTTCCCTCACCTTTCTGCCCCTCTCCCTCCCTTCCCTAACCTTTCTGCCCCTCTCCCTCCCTTCCCTCACCTTTCTGCCCCTCTCCCTCCCTTCCCTAACCTTTCTGCCCCTCTCCCTCCCTTCCCTAACCTTTCTGCCCCTCTCCCTCCCTTCCCTAACCTTTCTGCCCCTCTCCCTCACTTCCATAACCTTTCTGCCCCTCTCCCTCCCTTCCATAACCTTTCTGCCCCTCTCCCTCCCTTCCATAACCTTTCTTTCCCTCTCCCTCCCTAACCTTTCTTCCTCTCCCTCCCTTCCCTAACCTTTATAACCCTCTCCCTCACTTCCCTAACCTTTATAACCCTCTCCCTCACTTCCCTAACCTTTATAACCCTCTCCCTCACTTCCCTAACCTTTATAACCCTCTCCCTCACTTCCCTAACCTTTATAACCCTCTCCCTCACTTCCCTAACCTTTATAACCCTCTCCCTCACTTCCCTAACCTTTATAACCCTCTCCCTCACTTCCCTAACCTTTATAACCCTCTCCCTCACTTCCCTAACCTTTATAACCCTCTCCCTCCCTCCCCTCTGCTCCCTATCCTCCTCCAGTCCTCTTTTCCTCCTTCCCTCTACCTCCCTTCTCCTCTCCCTCCATTCCTTTCCTCCCTCCAGCATATCACATGCTTTCAGGCTCCAAGACATCCATATGAGTTCACACTCCAAATATGCTCTCTCTCACACACACACACACACACACACACACACACACACACACACACACACACACACACACACACACACACAAGCTCTAGTTCTCTCAGCTCTCTTTGACTCACAGAGACAGGAAAAAATTAGGCCTACATGTGGTATGCACGCACACACACGATCTATGGACATGTCTACGTGTGGTATGCACGCACACATACGATCTATGGACATGTCTACGTGTGTTATGCACGCACACATACGATCTATGGACATGTCTACGTGTGGTATGCACGCACACATACGATCTATGGACATGTCTACGTGTGGTATGCACGCACACATACGATCTATGGACATGTCTTTGCCTCTCAGGTAACACTGCCATGGCTAGCCCTGCTGTAGGTAAACAAGCAACCAATGATCAGATCTCACACACACACACAATCCCCAAAAGCTCATTTACACCTGGTTAAATATGAAATATTATCTATTGACTGGTATCACCGAGGACAGAATATGGCAGTTTGAATCCTGCAGACAAGCTCACATAACTAGCATTCACAGGCTTTCTGATAGGTGTGGTTGTGTTATTTAATGACCTGTGGCCGTATTGTCGACCGTGTTTGCTGTGTTTGTTCATAAGTAATGTTTTGACAAAGGCATGAAAACTAAATGTCGAGAGAGAGAGAGAGAGAGAGAGAGGACGATAAATGAAATCTGAATTAGAAACGCATGTGATCATGTTCGCTTCCTCCCATCTGAGCTTCCCGCTGTACTCAGCAGCCTGGATTCATAAACTAATTCATTAATAAAGTAGATTCTTTCAAACAACCCTTTCTTCCTCTCTCCTCCTCCCTACATCCTCCTCTCTGTCCCTCTCTTCGTGAAGAAACAAAAACATTCCTTTCATCTCTGTGGCCAGAGAGAGATCAACCATTACCCACAATCCTCTGGTCCTTCCCACCTCTTCCTGTCATTCCTGACTGTGTGAAGGTTATTATAGTAAACTAAATCTGAAACTGATACGAAAACTAATCATGAAAGAACAATTTAGTAACTGAAATAAAATACTTAACAAATTCATCTGAAAAACTCAAACTACTTGTGGAATCAGTTGGGAAACAGTTTTAACCAAATCAGAGACCCAGCCGTTGTATAATATAAAATAAAAACAATCATGAATTATGTTAAGTTTTAGTTTGGGCAAAAATAGAATGAGATTTTCAAGCTACTGAATCTGGAGGGTAAATAAAATACATTTCTAAACAAATGTTATTCGTCACATGATTCATAAACAAAATGTTTATGGGCCCTTCCCAACGCAGAGAGAAAGAAACTAGAGAAACATTAGAAAAGTCAAACAAATAAAAATGAGTAATGATAACTTGGCTGTATACACGGCCCTCCATTTCCTGTGGTCCGTCATCCGCTCCTCTGTTTTGCTCACATTTAGGGAAAGGTTGTTGTCCTGGCACCACACTGCTAGGTCTCTATTTTTTTATTTTACCTTTATTTAACTAGGCAAGTCAGTCAAAAACAAATTCTTATTTTCAATGACAGCTTAGGAACAGCGGGCCTTGTTCAGGGGCAGAACGACAGATTTTTACCTTGTCAGCTCGGGGATTCGATCTTGCAACCTTTCAGTTAGTAGTCCAATGCTCTAACCACTAGGCTACGCTCTGACCTCCCTATAGGCGGTCTCATCGTCGTCGGTGATCAGGCCTACCACTGTCGTGTCGTCGGCAAACTCAATGAGGGTGTTGGAGTCAGGCGCGACAACGCAGTCGTGGGTGAACAGGGGGTACAGGAGGGGCCCGTTTTAAGGGTCGGCGTGGCAGAGGTGTTGTTACCTACCCTCACCACCTGGGGGCGGCCCGTCAGGAAGTCCAGGATCCAGTTGCAGGGAGGTGTTTAGTCCCAGTGTCCTTAGCTTAGTAATGAGCTTTGAGGGAACTATGGTGTTGAACGCTGAGCTGTAGACAATAGACAGCATTCTCACGTAGTTGTTCCTTTTGTCCAGGTGGGAAAGGGCAGTGTGGAGTGCAATAGAGCTTGCGTCATCTGTGGATCGGTTGGTGCGGTTTGCAAATTGTCGTGGGTCCAGGGTGTCTGTGATGATGGTGTTGATGTGATGATCTGGCTCACATGTGAGTAGCATGTGAGTGCTACGGGGCGATAGTCATTTAGATAGGTTACTTTGGCGTTCTTGGGGCACAGGGTCTATGGTGGTCTGCTTGAAACGTGTATTACAGACTGGGTCAGGAATGAACATGTCAGTGAAGACACTTGCCAGTTGGTCAGCACATGCTCTGAGTACACATCCTGGTAATCCGTCTGGCCCTGCGGCCTTGAGAATGTTAACCTGTTTAAAAGGTCTAACTCACTTCGGCTACGGAGAGCATGATCACACAGCTGTCCGGAAAAGCTGGTGCTCTCATGCATAGTTCAGTGTTGCTTGCTTTGAAGCGGGCATAGAAGGCATTTAGCTCGTCTGGTAGGCTCACGTCACTGGGAAGCTCGCAGCTGTGTTTCCCTTTGTAATCCATGATAGTTTGCAAGCCCTGCCACATCCAACGAGCATCAGAGCCGTTGAGGTAGGATTCGATCTTAGTCCTGTATTGAAGCTTTGCCTGTTGGATGGTTCGTTGAAGGGCGTAGCGGGATTTCTTATAAACGTCCGGACTAGAGGTTGACCGATTAATCGGAATGGCCAATTAATTGGGGCCGATTTCAAGTTTTCATAACAATCGGAAATCTGTATTTTTGGACACCGATTTGACACCTTTATTTATCCTTCATTTAACTTGGCAAGTCAGTTAATAACAAATTCTTATTTTCAATTACGGCCTTGAAACAGTGGGTTAACTGCCTTGTTCAGGGGCAGAATGACAGATTTTTACCTTGTCAGCTCGGGGGTTCAATCTTGCAACCTTACAGTTAACTAGTGACAGTGACAGGGGCTGTGTCACTGGCTTACTGGTGCTCTTTCATGCAGTCCCTAGGAGGGGTGCGTCACTTGAGTGGGTTGAGTCACTGATGCGCGCCCCCTTGGGTTGTGGAGATCTTTGTGGGCTATACTTGGCCTTGTCTCAGGATGGTAAGTTGGTGGTTGAAGATATCCCTCTAGTGATGTGGGGGTTGTGCTTTGGCAAAGTGGGTGGAGTTATATCCTTCCTGTTTGGCCCTGCCTGGGGGTATCATCGGATGGGGCCACAGTGTCTCCTGACCCCACCTGTCTCAGCCTCCAGTTTATGCTGCAGTAGTTTGTGTCAAGGGGCTAGGGTCACTTTGTTATATCTGGAGTACTTCTCCTTCTCCTGTTATCCGGTGTCCTGTGTGAATTGATGTATGCTCTCTCTAATTCTCTCTTTCTCTCGGAGGAGGACCTGAGCCCTAGGACCATGCCTCAGGACTACCTGGCATGATGACTCTTTGCTGTCCCCAGTCCACCTGGCCGTGCTGCTGCTCCAGTTTCAACTGTTCTGCCTGCGGCTATGGAACCCTGACCTGTTCACCGGACGTGCTACCTGTCCCTGACCTGCTGTTTTCAACTCTAGAAACAGCAGCAGTGGTAGAGATACTCTGAATGATAGGCTATGAAAAGCCAACTGACATTTACTCCCGAGGTGCTGACTTGCTGCACCCTCTACAACCACTGTGATTATTATTTGACCCTGCTGGTCATTTATGAACATTTGAACATCTTGGCCACGTTCTGTTATAATCTCCACCCGGCACAGCCAGAAGAGGACAGGCCACCCCTCATAGCCTAGTTCCTCTCTAGGTTTCTTCCTAGGTTTTGGCCTTTCTAGGGAGTTTTTCCTAGCCACCGTGCTTCTATACCTGCATTGCTTGCTGTTTGGGGTTTTAGGCTGCGTTTCTGTACAGCACTTTGAGATATCAGCTGATGTATGAAGGTCTTTATAAATACATTTGATTTGAACTAGTCCAACACTCTAACCACATGATTACATTGCACTCCACGAGGAGACTGCCTGTTAAGCGAATGCAGTAAGAAGCCAAGGTATCTTATCTTCTAAAAAACAATCAATCAATCATAATCAAAAATAGTTAACTAGTTAGTGGTGACTGCTTTGTGTGATGTATTGTTGTCTCTACCTTCTTGCCCTTTGTGCTGTTGCCTGTGCCCAATAATGTTTGTACCATGTTTTGTGCTGCTGCCATGTTGTTGTTGTGTTGCTACCATGTTGTGTTTGCTACCATGTTGTTGTCATGTGTTGCTATGTTGTTGGCTTAGGTCTCTCTTTATGTAGTGTTGTCTCTCTTCATGTAGGGGGGAGAAGAGAGAGAGAGAGAGAGAGAGAGAGAGAGAGAGAGAGAGAGAGAGAGAGAGAGAGAGAGAGAGAGAGAGAGAGAGAGAGAGAGAGAGAGAGAGAGAGAGAGAGAGAGAGAGAGAGAGAGAGAGAGAGAGAACGAGAGAGAGAGAGAGAGAGCGAGAGAGAGAGAGAGAGAGAGAGAGAGAGACAGAGAGAGAGAGAACAGAGAGAAACAGAGAGAGAAACAGAGAAACAGAGAGAGAAACAGAGAGAGAAACAGAGAGAGAAACAGAGAGAGAAACAGAGAGAGAGAGAGAGAGAGAGAGAGAGAGAAACAGAGAGAGAGAAACAGAGAGAGAAACAGAGAGAGAGAGAGAGAAACAGAGAGAGAGAGAGAAACAGAGAGAGAGAGAGAAACAGAGAGAGAGAGAGAAACAGAGAGAGAGAGAAACAGAGAGAGAGAGAGAGAAACAGAGAGAGAGAGAGAAACAGAGAGAGAGAGAAAGAGAGAGAGAGAGAGAGAGAAACAGAGAGAGAGAGAGAAAGAGAGAGAAACAGAGAGAGAGAGAGAGAGAGAGAGAAACAGAGAGAGAGAAGAGAGAGAGAGAGAGAGAGAGAGAGAGAGAGAGAGAGAGAGAGAGAGAGAACAGAGAGAAGAGAGAGAGAAACAGAGAGAGATTTCAATAAAGAGAGAGACTGGAACAGAGACTCCTCCTCTTTCGCTCCTCAGAGAAGAGTGTGTGAAGAGGGAGAAAGAGAGTCGAGAACCACAGAGCCTGAGAGAGAGGGAGAAGCAAGTCTTCAGAGAGGGAAACAGAGAAATCAGAGAGAGAGAGAGAAACAGAGAGAGAGAGAGAGAGAGTGTGTGGCAGTAGTGTGAGCAGAGAGAGAGAGAGAGAGAGAAACAGAGAGAGAGAGAAAGATTATGATTTTTCAAGAGAGAAACAGACCAAAGAGAGCGAGAGAGAATCGCCCGATTTTTTTACAGAGAGAGCAAGAGAGAATGAACACAGAGATTTAAACTTAATATAAGAGCAAGAGAGAGCAAAGAGCCTCAAAGAAATAAGAAAGAGTTCAAGAGTTCAAATAAGCAAAAACAGAGAGAGAGCAATATGAGAGAGAAAGCTAAGAGTTCCTTGCTCAGAACAGAGAAGAGAGTGGTTCCTTTTAACATGAGAGAGAAACAGAGTTAGATAGGAATTATAGGACCAGAGAGAGATAGATTTGTATTTCATTAACCAGAGAGAGATGTTCTTAGAGGCAGAGTGTAACAGAGAGAGAGAGAAACACCTGAGAGAGAGAAGAGAGAAACACAGAGAGACAGCCAGAGAAAACAGAGAGCTAGAGAGAGAGAGAATGAGAGAGTGAGGGTATGTAGAGTGTGTGGGGAGAGAGAGGGAGAGAGAGACAGAGAGAGAAACAGTAGAGTGTGTGGTAGAGTGTGAGAAACAGAGAGTGGAGTGTGAGTGGATGTAGAGAGAGAGAGAGAGAGAGAAACAGTGTGAGAGAGAGTGTGAGAGAGAGAGAGAAACAGAGTTTTATGAGTGTGTGTGGTAATACAGAGATGTAGTGTGTGTTGGTATGTAGTGTGTGTGTGTGTGTGGGTATGAAACATGAGTGTGAGAGTGTGTGTGGAAATGTAGAGAGAGATGTAGTGTGTGCGTGGAGAGTATGTAGTGTGAAACAGAGTGGTAAGTAGTGCAGATGTAGAGTGTGTGTGTGGTATGTAGTGAAAGTGAGAA
The DNA here is from genome assembly GCF_036934945.1 of Oncorhynchus masou masou. Taxonomy (NCBI): domain Eukaryota; kingdom Metazoa; phylum Chordata; class Actinopteri; order Salmoniformes; family Salmonidae; genus Oncorhynchus; species Oncorhynchus masou. The sequence goes on from NC_088224.1 coordinate 85,342,073, forward strand.
GTGCGTGTGTGAGAAACAGTGTGTGTGAGTGGTATGAGTGAGTGTGGTATGTAGTGCGTGCGTGAGATAACAGAGAGAGAGTATATAGTGTGTGCGTGTGGTATGAGAAACGTGCGTGTGGTAAGTAGTAAACAGTGTGGTATGTAGAGTATTAGTGCGTGCGTGTGGTAGTCAGTGCGTGTGTGTGTGTGGTAGTAGAGAAACAGTGTGGAGAGTGCGTGTGTGTGGATGAGAGAGTGTGCAGAGTGTGAGAGAGAGTGAGGTATGAGTGCGTGCGTGTGGATGTAGAAACATGAGTGCGTGTGTGGAATGTAGTGCGTGTGTGAGGTATGAGTAAACAGAGAGTAGAGTAGAGAAACAGAGAGAATGTAGTGCGTGCGTGTGGTATGAAACGTGTGTGTGTGTGGTATGAGAGAGTGTGGAAACGTGCGTGTGGATGAAACAGTGTGTGAGAAACAAAGTGTGTGAGATGTAGTGTGAGTGTGTGGATGAGAAAGTGTGTGTGTGGTATGTAGTGCGTGTGTGTGGTATGTAGTGCGTGTGTGGGGTATGTAGTGTGTGTGAGTAGAGTCGTGTGTGTGAGGTAAGTGCGAAAGTGTGTGGCATGTAGTGCCCAGTGTGTGTGTGTTTTGTGTGTTGTCAATAAATATGAATACTGGAATACTCCTCCTCTTTGTAGTGCGTGTCCTCAGTTGTTTTATGTAGTGTGTGTGTGTGTTTGTGCTACGTGGTGTTTGAGTGCGTGCGTGTGGTATGTAGTCGTGCGTGTGGTATGTAGCACGTGTGGTATGTAGTGCCGTGTGTTAGTGCGTGCGTGTTAGTGCGTGCGTGTGGTATAAGTCGTGTGGTATGTAGTGCGTCGGTAGTAGTGCGTCGTGTGGTATGTAGTGCGTGTGTGTGGTAAGTGCGTGTGTGGGGTATGTAGTGTGTGTGTGGTATGTAGTATGTGTGTGTGTGGTATGTAGTGCGTGTGTGTGGTATGTAGTGTGTGTGTATGTAGTGTGTGTGGTATGTAGTGCGTGTGTGGTATGTAGTGTCTGGTATGTAGTGTGTGTGTGTGGGGGTATGTAGTGTGTGTGGCATGTAGTGTGTGTGTGGTATGGTGTAGTGTGTATGTGTGTGTGTGTGTGTGTGTGTATGTAGTGTGTGTGTATCGATTATGATTTTCAACGTGTGGTATGTAGTGCGTCGTGTGGTATGTGTGGAGGCGTGTGGTATGTAGTGCGTGCGTGATGTATGCGTGCGTGTGCGTTACATTTATATGTGTGCGTGTGGTATGTGAACACATTGTATGTAGTGGTGTGTGTGGTATGTATGTAGTGCGTTGTGTTATAGTGCGTGCGTGTGGTATGTAGTGCGTGTGTGTGTGTGTGGTATGTAGTGTGTGCATGTAGTAATACTGAATGAACACTTATTTAAACTTAATATAATACAGCAATATTACAGCAAATTTAGCCTCAAATAAATAATGAAAGCGTGAGTTCAATTTAGTTCAAATAATGCAAAAACAAAGTGTTGGTGCAATAGTGTGCCATGTAAGCTAGTTTCAGTTCCTTGTCAGAACATGAGAACATAAGTGCGTGCATGTGGTAGTTGTGTGTCATGAGTGCATGAGAACATATGAAAGCTGGTGGTTTTTAACATGTAGTCTTCAATATTCCCAGGTAAGAAGTTTTAGGTTGTAGTTATTATAGGAATTATAGGACCATTTCCCTCTATACCATTTGTATTTCATTAACCTTTGACTATTGGATGTTCTTATAGGCATGTATTGCCAGTGTAACAGTATGTAGCTTCCGTCCCTCTGTGGCCTCTACCTGTGGTATGTAGTGCGAACGTGTGGTATGTAGTGCCACGTGTGGTAAGGCGTGTGTGGTATGTAGTGCGTACGTGTGGTAGTTAGAGCAAGTGCGTATGGGAACAACCACCCCAAGGCTGGTACCACGTCCCAATTAATCGGTGTGTGTGGTATGTACCGTAGTGTGTGGTATGGAACACATCATGTAGTGTGTGTGGGGTATGTAGCAGTATGTAGTGTGTGTGTGGGTATGCAGAGCAAGTGAACAACCACCCCAAGGTATGTAGCGTGCGTGTGGTATGTAGTGCGTGCGTGTGGTATGTACGGCGTGTGGTATGTAGTTGTGTGTGGTATGTAGTGCGTCATGTAGTGTGTGACGTGTGGTATATAGTGTGTGGGGTATGTAGTGTGTGTGTGGTATGTAGTGTGTGTGGTATGTAGTGTGTGTGGGGTATGTAGTGTGTGTGGTGGTATGTAGTGCGTGCGTGTGGTATGTAGTGTGTGTGTGGTATGTAGTGCGTGTGTGTGTGGTATGTGGTGGTGTGTGGTATGTGTGTGTGTGTGTGGTATGTAGTGCGTGTGTGGTATGTAGTGCGTGTGTGTGGTATGTAGTGCGTGTGTGTGGTATGTAGTGCGTGTGTGGGGTGTGTGGTATGTAGTGCGTGTGTGTGGTATGTAGTGCGTGTGTGTGGTATGTAGTGCGTGTGTGTGGTATGTAGTGCGTGTGTGTGGTATGTAGTGCGTGTGTGGGGTATGTAGTGCGTGTGTGTGGTATGTAGTGCGTGTGTGTGGTATGTAGTGCGTGTGTGTGGCATGTAGTGTGTGTGTGTGTATGTAGTGCGTGTGTGTGGTATGTAGTGCGTGTGTGTGGTATGTAGTGTGTGTGTGTGGTATGTAGTGTGTGTGTGGTATGTATGTAGTGTGTGTGTGGTATGTAGTGCGTGTGTGGTGTGTATGTGTGTGTGTGGTATGTAGTGCGTGTGTAGTGCGTGTGTGTGGGTATGTAGTGTGTGTGTGGTATGTAGTGCGTGTGTGTGTGGGTAGTGTGTGGTGGCATGTAGTGTGTGTGTGTATGTAGTGTGTGTGTGGCATGTAGTGTGTGGGGTATGTAGTGTTTGGTATGTAGTGTGTGTGTGTGTGTGTGTGTGTAGTGTGTGTGGTATGTAGTGTGTGTGTGTGGTATGTAGTGCGTGCGTGTGGTATGTAGTGCGTGCGTGTGGTATGTAGTGCGTGCGTGTGGTATGCAGTGCGTGCGTGTGGTATGCAGTGCGTGCGTGTGGTATGCAGTGCGTGCGTGTGGTATGCAGTGCGTGCGTGTGGTATCAGCGTGCGTGCGTGTGGTATGTAGTGCGTGTGTGTGGTATGTAGTGCGTGTGTGTGTGTGTGTGGTGGTATGTAGTGTGTGTGTGGTATGTAGTACGTGTGTGTGGTGTAGTGCGTGTGTGGTATGTAGTGCGTGTGTGTGGTATGTAGTGCGTGTGTGTGGTATGCAGTGCGTGTGTGTGGTGTAGTGTGTGGTATGTAGTGCGTGTGTGGTATGTAGTGCGTGCGTGTGGTATGTGTGTGTGTGGTATGTAGTGCGTGTGTGTGGTATGTAGTGCGTGTGTGTGGTATGTAGTGCGTGTGTGTGGTATGTAGTGCGTGTGTGTGGTATGTAGTGCGTGTGTGTGTGTGGTATGTAGTGCGTGTGTGTGTGTGGTATGTAGTGCGTGTGTGTGTGGTATGTAGTGCGTGTGTGTGTGGTATGTAGTGCGTGTGTGTGTGGTATGTAGTGCGTGTGTGTGTGGTATGTAGTGCGTGTGTGTGGGTATGTAGTGCGTGTGTGCGTGTGTGGTATGTAGTGCGTGTGTGGTATGTGCGTGTGTGGTATGTAGTGCGTGTGTGTGGTATGTAGTGTGTGTGGTATGTGTGTGTGTGGTATGTAGTGCGTGTGTGTGGGTATGTAGTGCGTGTGTGGTATGTAGTGCGTGTGTAGTGGTATGTAGTGCGTGTGTGTGGTATGTAGTGCGTGTGTGTGGTGTGTGTGTGGTATGTAGTGCGTGTGTGTGGGGTATGTAGTGCGTGTGTGTGTGGTATGTAGTGTGTGTGTGTGGTATGTAGTGCGTGTGTGTGTGGTATGTAGTGCGTGTGTGTGGTATGTAGTGCGTGTGTGGGGTATGTAGTGCGTGTGTGGGGTATGTAGTGCGTGTGTGGGGTATGTAGTGCGTGTGTGGGGTATGTAGTGCGTGTGTGGGGTATGTAGTGCGTGTGTGTATGTAGTGGTATGTATAGTGCGTGTGTGTGGTATGTAGTGCGTGTGTGTGGTATGTAGTGTGTGTGGTATGTAGTGCGTATGTGTGGTATGTAGTGCGTGTGTGTGGGTATGTATGCGTGTGTGGGGTATGTAGTGTGTGTGGGTATGTAGTGCGTGTGTGTGGGTATGTAGTGCGTGTGTGGGGTATGTAGTGTGTGTGTGGTATGTGTGCGTGTGTGTGTGGTATGTAGTGCGTGTGTGGTATGTAGTGTGTGTGTGGGGTATGTAGTGTGTGTGGTATGTAGTGTGTGTGTGGTATGTAGTGCGTGTGTTGTATGTAGTGTGTGTGTGGTATGTAGTGCGTGCGTGTGGTATGTAGTGCGTGCGTGTGGTATGTAGTGCGTGCGTGTGGTATGCAGTGCGTGCGTGTGGTATGTAGTGCGTGTGTGTGGTATATAGTGCGTGCGTGTGGTATATAGTGTGTGCGTGTGGTATGTAGTGTATGTAGTGTGCGGTATGTAGTGCGTGTGCGTGTGGTATGTAGTGCGTGCGTGGTATGTAGTGCGTGCGTGTGGTATGTAGTGCGTGCGTGTGGTATGTAGTGCGTGCGTGTGGTATGTAGTGCGTGCGTGTGGTATGTAGTGCGTGTGTGTGGTATGTAGTAGTGCGTGCGTGTGGTATGTAGTGTGGTATGTATGTGCGTGTGTGGGGTATGTAGTGTGTGTGTGTGGTATGTAGTGCGTGTGTGGGGTATGTAGTGCGTGTGTGGGGTATGTAGTGCGTTTGTGTGGTATGTGGTATGTGTGCGTGTGTGGTATGTAGTGTGTGTGTGTGGTATGTAGTGTGTGTGTGTGGCATGTAGTGTGTGTGTGGCATGTAGTGTGTGTGTGTGGTATGTAGTGTGTGTGTGGCATGTAGTGTGTGGTGGTATGTAGTAGTGCGTGTGTGTGGTATGTAGTGCGTGTGTGTGGTATGTAGTGTGTGTGGTATGTAGTGCGTGTGTGTGGGCATGTAGTGCGTGTGTGGGGCATGTAGTGTGTGTGTGTGTGTGTGGCATGTGTGTGTGTGTGGCATGTAGTGTGTGTGTGTGTGTGTGTATGTAGTGCGTGTGTGTGTGTGTGTGTGTGGCATGTAGTGTGTGTGTGTGGCATGTAGTGCGTGTGTGTGGCATGTAGTGCGTGTGTGGGGTGTGTGTGTGTGGCATGTAGTGTGTGTGTGGCATGTAGTGTGTGTGTGGCATGTAGTGTGTGTGTGTGGTATGTAGTGCGTGTGTGTGGTATGTAGTGCGTGTGTGTGGTATGTAGTGTGTGTGTGGTATGTAGTGTGTGTGTGTGGTATGTAGTGCGTGTGGTATGTAGTGCGTGTGTGTGTGGTATGTAGTGCGTGCGTGTGGTATGTAGTGCGTATGTAGTGCGTGCGTGTGGTATGTAGTGCGTGTGGTGGTATGTAGTGCGTGTGTGGGGCATGTAGTGTGTGCGTGTGTGGTATGTAGTGTGCGTGTGGTATGTGTGTGTGTGTGGTATGTAGTGCGTGTGTGTGGTATGTAGTGTGTGTGGTATGTATGTAGTGCGTGTGTGGGGTATGTAGTGTGTGTGTGGTATGTAGTGTGTGTGTGTGGTATGTAGTGCGTGCGTGTGGTATGTAGTGCGTGTGTGTGGTATGTAGTGTGTGTGTGTGTGTGTGTGTGGTATGTAGTGCGTGTGTGTGGTATGTAGTGCGTGTGTGGGGTATGTAGTGCGTGTGTGTGGTATGTAGTGCGTGTGTGGTGTATGTGTGTGTGTGGTATGTAGTGCGTGCGTGTGGTATGTAGTGCGTGTGTGTGGTATGTAGTGTGTGTGTGTGGTATGTAGTGTGTGTGTGTGTGTGTGGTATGTAGTGTGTGTGTGGTATGTAGTGCGTGCGTGTGGTATGTAGTGCGTGCATGTGTGGTGTGTGTGTGTGTGTGTGGTATGTGTGTGTGTGTGTATGTGCGTGTGGTATGTAGTGTAGTGTGTGCGTGTGGTATGTAGTGTGTGTGTGTGTGGTATGTAGTGCGTGTGTGTGGTATGTAGTGCGTGTGTGTGGTATGTAGTGCGTGCGTGTGGTATGTAGTGCGTGCATGTAGTGCGTGTGTGTGGTATGTAGTGCGTGCGTGGTATGTATGTAGTGCGTGCGTGTGGTATGTAGTGCGTGCGTGTGGTATGTAGTGCGTGCGTGTGGTATGTAGTGCGTGCGTGTGGTATGTAGTGCGTGCGTGTGGTATGTAGTGCGTGCGTGTGGTATGTAGTGCGTGCGTGTGGTGTGCGTGTAGTGCGTGTGTGTGGTATGTAGTGCGTGCGTGCGTGTGGTATGTAGTGCGTGTGTGTGTGGTATGTAGTGCGTGTGTGTGGTATGTAGTGCGTGCGTGTGGGGTATGTGGTGCGTGTATGTAGTGCGTGTGTGTGGTATGTAGTGCGTGTGTGGGGTATGTAGTGCGTGTGTGGGGTATGTAGTGCGTGTGTGGGGTATGTAGTGCGTGTGTGTGGCATGTAGTGCGTGTGTGTGGCATGTAGTGTGTGTGTGTGGCATGTAGTGTGTGTGTGTGGCATGTAGTGTGTGTGTGTGGTATGTAGTGCGTGTGTGTGGTATGTAGTGCGTGTGTGTGGTATGTAGTGCGTGTGTGGGGTATGTAGTGCGTGTGTGGGGCATGTAGTGTGTGTGTGTGTGTGTGGCATGTAGTGTGTGTGTGTGGCATGTAGTGTGTGTGTGTGGCATGTAGTGTGTGTGTGTGTGGCATGTAGTGTGTGTGTGTGGCATGTAGTGTGTGTGTGTGGCATGTAGTGTGTGTGTGGGGTATGTAGTGTTTGTTTGGTATGTAGTGTGTGTGTGGGGTATGTAGTGTTTGTTTGGTGTGTGTGTGTGTGTGTGTGTGTGTGTGTGTGTGTGTGTGTGTGTGTGTGTGGTATGTAGTGCGTGTGTGTGGCATGTAGTGCGTGTGTGTGGCATGTAGTGCGTGTGTGTGGCATGTAGTGTGTGTGTGTGGTATGTAGTGTGTGTGTGGGGTATGTAGTGTTTGTTTGGTATGTAGTGTGTGTGTGTGTGTGTGTGTGTGTGTGTGTGTGTGTGTGTGTGTGTGTGTTTGCGTGCGCGTGTGTGTGCGTGTGTGTGTGTGTGTGTGTGGTATGTAGTGCGTGTGTGTGGTATGTAGTGCGTGTGTGTGGTATGCAGTGCGTGTGTGTGGTATGTAGTGCGTGTGTGTGGCATGTAGTGTGTGTGTGTGGTATGTAGTGTGTGGTATGTAGTGTGTGTGTGGGGAATGTAGTGTGTGTGTGTGGGGTATGTAGTGTTTGTTTGGTATGTAGTGTGTGTGTGTGGTATGTAGTGTGTGGTATGTAGTGTGTGTGGGGTATGTAGTGTGTGGTATGTAGTGTGTGTGGGGTATGTAGTGTTTTTTTGGTATGTTGTGTGTGTGTGTGTGTGGTATGTAGTGCGTGTGTGTGTGGTATGTAGTGCGTGTATGTGTGGTATGTTGTGTGTGTGTGTGTGTGTGTGGTATGTAGTGTGCGTGTGTGTGGTATGTAGTGTGTGTGTGTGTGTGTGGTATGTAGTGTGTGTGTGGTATGTAGTGCGTGTGTGTGTGTGTGTGGTATGTAGTGTGTGTGTGGTATGTAGTGTGCGTGTGTGTGTGGTATGTAGTGTGCGTGTGGTATGTAGTGCGTGTGTGTGTGTGGTATGTAGTGCATGTGTGTGGTATGTAGTGTGTGTACCTCATGTCCTCCAGCAGGTCACATTCAGTCTGATGTTTGAGGTGCAGTCTGGTCATCTGCTCTATGAGAGTATTCTTTAGCTCCTGAGTTACTTTGACCTGCAGGGAGGGACACAGTCACACTGTCAGTCAATTAGTCCATCGAAAGGTACATTCAGCTACATGAAGTTACCATAAGTAAAGGGGTGACTTCGAAGCAAGAGCCTTGTCATCTCATTAGCATTAGTCCACCCTACTACCAACTGCACAGACACACCCACTGGTGTAGAGGAGGGTAAACTGGCATAGAGGAGGGTAATCTACGGTAAACTGGCGTAGAGGAGGGTAATCTACGGTAAACTGGCGTAGAGGAGGGTAATCTACGGTAAACTGGCGTAGAGGAGGGTAATCTACGGTAAACTGGTGTAGAGGAGGGTAATCAACGGTAAACTGGTGTAGAGGAGGGTAATCTACGGTAAACTGGCGTAGAGAAGGGTAATCAACAGTAAACGCCGTTTGCCTACCTTTTGTGGTAAAATGCATCGGAAATATAGGGAACAACAAATTAATAATCATAAACTTTAAAACTATATAAATATATATACAAAAATAAGACATAAATATCAAAAAGAAGTAACAAAGACAAATACATAAAATCTAAATAACTTCGTAAGATCTTCATTGTAAAGGGTTTAACACTGTTTCCCATACTTGTTCAATGAACCATAAACATTTAATGAACATGCACCTGTGGAACGGTCGTTAAGACACAAACAGCTTACAGACGGTAGGCAATTAAGGTCACAGTCCCTGCTCATCTGTGTGAACGTGCCTTAGGCATGCTGCAAGGAGGCATGAGGACTGCAGATGTGGCCAGGGCAATAAATTGCAATGTTGGTACTGTGAGACGCCTAAGACAGCGCTACAGGGAGACAGGACGGACAGCTGATCGTCCTCTCAGTGGCAGACCACGTGTAACAACACCTGCACAGGATCAGTACATCTGAACATCACACCTGCGGGACAGGTACAGGATGGCAACAACAACAGCCCGAGTTACACCAGGAACGCACAATACCTCCATCAGTGCTCAGACTGTCCGCAATAGGCTGAGAGAGGTTGGACTGAGGGCTTGTAGGCCTGTTGTAAGGCAGGTCCTCACCAGACATCACCGGCAACGACATTGCCTATGGGCACAAACCTAACGTCGCTGGACCAGACAGGACTGGCAAAAAGTGCACTTCCCTGGTGAGTCGCGGTTTTGTCTCACCAGAGGCGATGGTCGGATGTGTTTATCGTTGAAGGAATGAGCATTACCACAAAGCCTATACTCTGGAGGGGGATCGATTTGGAGGTGCAGGGACCCTCATGGTCTGGGGCAGTGTCACAGCATCATCAGACTGAGCTTGTTGTCATTGCAGGCAATCTCAACGCTGTGCATTTCAGGGAAGAAATCCTCCTCCCTCATGTGGTTCCCTTCCTGCAGGCTCATCCTGACATAACCCTCCAGCATGACAATGCCACCAGCCGTACTGCTTGTTCTGTGCGTGATTTCATGCAAGACAGGAATGTCAGTGTTCTGCCATGGCCAGCGAAGAGCCCGGATCTCAAGCCCATTGAGCACGCCTGGGACCTGTTGGATCGGAGGGTGGGGGCTAGGGCCATTCCCCCCAGAAATATCTGGGAACTTGCAGGTACCTTGGTGGAAGAGTGGGGAAACATCTCACAGCAAGAACTGGCAAATCTGGTGCAGTCCATGAGGAACTGCAGGAAATGCACTGCAGTACTTAATGCAGCTGGTGGCCACACCACACACTGACTGTTACTTTTGACCCCCCCCCCCTTTTGTTCAGGACACATTATTACATTAGTCACATGTCTGTGGAACCTGTTCAGTGTATGTCTCAGTTGTTGAATCTTGTTATCTACATACAATTATTTACACATGTTAAGTTTGCTGAAAATAAACGCAGTTGACAGTGAGAGGACGTTTCTGTTTTTGCTGAGTTTAGAAACAAATTGTAGTATATAAATACAAATAAAAAAGAATTGATTTATTACACTATTTCCCTTTTGCTAACAAAACACAAATAAAACTAAGTTGTACAAATCCTATATCACACAAATATACAAATAGATAACACACTTATTGTGTCGGGAATAACCGATAAGAGAACCTGATTATTACACTACTGCACTTCAAACAAGAAACACACAAACTAAACTGCATTACTAATTGCATTAGAACTGTACAAAGTTAGAGGGGAGCTATTTGATATATTCCCTGCTCCTCCTACCTCAGGCTTCCTGTGGGGAGACCTGAGGTCAACCTACCCCCCAACCTGCCGAGCTCACAAACTAGAATCGGGTCGACCACCCCGACAAGGTTAATTGACCCACAGTCCCACACGGTAACATGATATCATTGATGTGACGTGCAAATAAGCGATAGAAAACCAATCGTGCAAATGTCACCATTTGGAATATTTTTTGTTGTTGTTGTTTTTGTGCGGGTGCCCCATGCCTCCTCCGGCAAGATGCCGCCTCCCTCCGGCAAGATGCCGCCTCCCTCCGGCAAGATGCCGCCTCCCTCCGGCAAGATGCCGCCTCCCTCAGGCAAGATGCCGCCTCCCTCAGGCAAGATGCCGGTTCCCTCAGGCAAGATGCCGCCTCCCTCAGGCAAGATGCCGCCTCCCTCAGGCAAGATGCCGCCTCCCTCAGGCAAGATGCCGCCTCCCTCAGGCAAGATGCCGCCTCCCTCAGGCAAGATGCCGGTTCCCTCAGGCAAGATGCCGCCTCCCTCAGGCAAGATGCCGCCTCCCTCCGGCAAGATGCCGCCTCCCTCAGGCAAGATGCCGGTTCCCTCCGGCAAGATGCCGCCTCCCTCAGGCAAGATGCCGCCTCCCTCAGGCAAGATGCCGCCTCCCTCAGGCAAGATGCCGCCTCCCTCAGGCAAGATGCCGCCTATGCCTAAATCCTCCACTGTGATTGTCTGGATTTATTTAAATCCCATCAGGTCACCCGATTTCAGATGTGTCATATAAACAGGATTATTAGGGAAAATGTTCTTCTTGCAAAGCATGTCAATGTTTTAAATTACTTATTATATTAGCCTGACTATCCATAATACAATCTTACTATTGTGTGCATGCAACAGTACTCATTGTCTCTTGGGGGGAGAATTCCACTGACTATTCACTGGGGTTATGCAGTTGGAGATTCATGACTGTTCTAGACAAATCAACAACACAGAGCACAATCAGTGTGTGCTGTAGCTTTCATGTTGCCTGCCTTTGAAGATTGAGGGGGAGTGGTCCATGGTGGGGCTTATCAGGGAAGTGACTTCACTCCATCTCTCCTTTCAGTCAGTCACATATGAGACAGAAAAAATGAGAGAGAGGGCAGGGAGAGAGCTAGATGGGGGACAAAGGGGGAGAGAGAGAGAGATGGGGACTGAGAAAGAGAGAGATGGGAGGAAGAGAGAAAGAAAGAGAGATGGGAGAAAGAGAAAGAGAGAGAGAGAAGGGGAGGAAGAGAGAGAGGAGGAAGAGAGAGAGAGAGCGAGAGAGAGAGGTAGGGAGGAAGAGATGTACTCTCTATCTGACCCATAAAGGGGAGGACAGGACGTGACATGTTCAGTCTGCCCACAATGTGTCTGACAGACCCAGTGGAGCAGCAACAGCACCCGGGAATATCCGATAATTAACTGAAAGCTGTGCTGAGGTACTGCAAGCCGGTAATTGGTTCTCAGACACCTCTTCTGGAATAACTAAGATCATGAAAGAGAAACACAGACTCCCTCTCTCACACACAACATGTGAATGGCAGACAGAAAGAACAAAGGGACACTATGCTTTGTTACAGTATATTCTACATTGTACCAGAGAGTTGTCGCAAAACACACGCACAAAGGGAAGACGTGTGCACTGTAAACAATGTCCCATGGACATACTGCATACTGTACTACCCGCAGAGGCCATGTCGTTAATTACCGGTGAGAAACCTGATGACTGACTACTTGTCTCTATAGTACGGAAAATAAATGCACCGTGTGTGTTGTGTGTGCAGTCGGTAATAACCAGACAGCTGTGATTAACAACGTTATTAACCGTTCACTGACCAACAGCGGAACATTCCTTCTCCGTCTTTTGACTTAACCGCGAGAATAAAATAGTTAGCTAGCTACGTTTTGTCCAAATACACTAAAAGTCAAGGCAAGGGTGTGTTAAAATCACACAATGGAACATTGTTGTGGCTACCAAATGCACACTCGCATCCTATCTTCTGGTTAACAGTGTTTTACGAGGGGAAGAATCCGTCACTTCTCTCCAGTCCAGATGACAGCGATAACATCGGAGCTGTCAGGCATGTTTATGTTCCGTTCATCAGCGTTACGTTACTTCAGATGGTGTTTCGAAACATTATCAACTAGCTAACAACAGTTATATCTTTCTAGAAGACTAACGTTAGTTATATCTGTTGGGCTATTCAACATTTCGCTGACGTTAGCCAAAGATACTGACTGAGCCCTTCTATCTGCGGTCAACAAGCTAGCAGACAGCGGTTCCTCAAGACCTCAACCAGACCTAATTATCTGGCTGGCTAGCTAACCAGACAGCTCGTAGTGCATAGCTGGTTGGCGTAACTATAACCAGGCTTGAAATTGACAACCGAATACAAATACTATAGTTACAATATTTGCAACACCACATGTGGCTTATAATACTAGCAAGCTAGCTCAGTAGCTAATGTTACAAATCACTGTTATTAGCAAGTCAACGTCCCACTGTTTGCTACTAGTTAGCCAGCTATCTATCATAGAGAAATAGTCAAGTAAAGGGGAAAACTCACCTTTCTCGGTGGGGGCTGCATGTTGAAGCATTGATATGAATGGCGTATTCCTTAAGAAATGTTTATTCCAAATACATTCAATGTGGGCTGGATAATTCGTCAAGTCTGCACGGAGGGAAGATATGAAAATTACAGTCAGATTTGTACTCTGGCGATTAAAGAATTAAAGCGAGCGCTGGCTCAACCAACTCTATACTAACAGACTTCGTCGGGACAACACCTGCAGTGTGGGTTTCAGAGAGGACTGGGAAATGATGGGGAAACCAATTGAGGCCAGAGGTGTGGAGGCTTCCCTGCGTAATGACGCACAACTGCACCACCCTGTGTTGATGGGGGGTAAAGGCACATCAAACAGCGCCAGAAACGTTCCTTTATTTTTTATTTCTTTACACAGCTCTATAACAGTCCTTTCTTGTTTTAAACCGCTAACATCAAAATCCGAATATGTAGCTCGTGTAATAGCGACAACAAACAAACAAAAAACAGAAACGAATGGTGGTTTTACGTGAAACTTGTCGTGACGACAATACGCCGTTGCTGCTTCGCCAGGAGACTGGCTGCGTCTCTGGACCTGCATAGCAACAAGAAAGTGTAGTCGATCAAGGAAACATCGATTGAAGGTAGAAAAGCCAGGTCGGCCAGATATGCCTATCCCAGATATATAGATTTTCGCTCTTCGTGAATTTACGCTCTTTATTTCAGTTCAAGTCAAACACATACAGACACACATATATGGCATACTTTACTTGTGAGGACTTTTTGGGAATCAACAATTGATTCCCATTCAAAATCATATTTTCCCTTACCCCTAAACCTAACGCTAACCATAACCTGAACCCTAAGCCTAAAATAGCCTTTTTACAAGTGCGGACCAGCACATTGTTCTCACTTCTCTGAATTTGAGTTGGTATACTGTTCTTGTTACTCACAGGTATAGTAAATCATGTACCACACACACATACAAACCCAGTCCCAGTGGTTTAGTGGGGCACTACACTCCAATGAGCCATCAGTTAATAAAGGAATGCATTACCATTGAGATTGTTTGAAGTCCATGTCATGAGTTGGCACCTGTATCGATCTCCGACGTGAAAGATATGGTACAGTTGAGAGGACAGCAACATGAATTGTCAGATACTTTTTCAATCACTTTATTGTAATTTTTAAGGAACGCAGTCTCATACAATTGTATAATTTATAGAATTGTACATATAGGGCCTAATAAACTTTGCATAAAGTATGCAAAAAGTGTCAAAATAAATACATCAAAGTAGGCCATTACCACTTTAAGAATAATGCTTTTTTTTAGGACTTGCCAAAGAATTGATATTCAAATTATTATTACATTCTAAAATATGTGAGAATAATTTGGACATTGCCAGGGTAAATAGAGTGGATGCATGTATGGCGATTTTTCTGTATGCTTTGAGGCCAACGCAAATATACATAAGAAAGCCATGAATAGCATTAATCTCCCCATTTGAATCTTACAATGGTTGTTTTTATAATGAGAAAGTTACCAAAAAAAACAGGTTCCTTTTTTAATGGAAGGGTTTTTTTGGAAGCCAAATTGAAGCCAACATTAGACGTTATAATCGTCATAGTAACCGCATGTGGTTTTACCGCAACAGAGAAGCGCCACACCCTTCACTTGAAGCAGCAAGAAAATAACGAAAGTGGCTCCATCTCTCACAAAAACGGATACAAATTGAAACCACGGATAATTATAAGGGAGCAAGAGACCTTAGAAACAGGCTACAATAATTACATGGCCCTTTAAAGCACCAAATTTAGGAAATTATTTTCAATATAGGTCTATTGCAGTACTTGCATTTCTGAGCTCCAAATGTATGTTCCAGTAGGCTACTTCAAGCCAATTGTTTTGTTTAAAATTGCAGGTGTAACATGGAAAACTAAATTTATTTTTAATTGAAGTACCAGATTATATTGTCAATAAACCCAATATTCTTTGTAATTTAGTGTCATTATATCCAGAGTCAACCTGGTCTCATAGACTTGACCGAACATAGTAAATGTAAATCCAGGACACTCAGATTAGTATGACATGTTATGTTTGATATGGTATAATGTGAATGTCTAGCAACCCAAAGGTTCTGAGTGCAAATCCCATCAAGGACAAAGATTTTTTAGCTAATTAGCAACTTTCCAACTATTTACTATTGTTTAACTACTTTGAAACTACTTAGCATGTTAGAAAACCCTTCCCCTAACCTTTACCCTTTTAGCTAACCCTTCCCCTAACCCTAACTTCAACTCTTTAACCTAACTCCTGAACTTAACCCTAACCTTCACTGAAACCACTAAACCATAGCCTAGCTAATGTTAGCCAGCTAGCCACCTAGCTAGAATTCGTAACATATCATATGTTTAGCAAATTCTTAACATATTGTACATTTAGCAAATTTGTAATATATTCTATGTTTTGCAAATTTGTAACATACTGTGTAATATGGATTGTAATTCGCAACATATAATACAAAATGGGTGATGGACATGCACAAATTAATACATACCATACAAAACATAACATATCATACTAAATGGAGTGTCTCGGATTTACGTACATAATAATACAAAATGTTCTGAGACTAGGTTAGCAGAATAATTAATAGGAATGACATTGGGTGTTGTGCAATAGTCTATCCTACACAATTGTGCACAGTAGACTCGGTGTCCAATCAGAGGCACAAAAACATATGAAAACAACTCATTATGAGGGCTTCAGGTAGCCTAATGGTTGCTGGATCAAATCCCAGAGCTGACAAGGTAAAAATCTGTCGTTCTGCAGTTCTGCCCCTGAGCAAGGCAGTTAACCCACTGTTCCCCGGGCGCCAAAGTAACATGGTCCAAACAAAGTAACATGGTCCAAACACACCATGACAGTCGTGAAGAGGGCACGACAAAACCTATTCCCCTTCAGGAGACTGAAAATATTTGGCATGAGTCCTCAGATCCTCAAAAGGTTCTACAGCTGCACCATCGAGAGCATGGTTGCATTACTTCCTGGTTTGGCAACTGCTCAGCCTCCGACCACAAGGCACTACAGAGGGTAGTGCGTACGGCCCAGTACATCACTGGGGCCAAGCTTCCTGCCATCCAGGACTTCTATACCAGGCGGTGTCAAAGGAAGACCCTAAAAATTGTCAAAAACTCCAGCCATCCTAGTCATAGACTGTTCTCTCTGCTACCGCACTGCAATTGGTACCCGAGTGCCAAGTCTAGGTCCAAGAAGCTTCGAAACAACTTCTACCCCTAAGCCATAAAACTCCTGAACATCTAATCAAATGGCTACCCAGACTATTTGCATTGCCCCCCCCTGTTCTTTTACGACGCTGCTACTCTGTAATTATCTATGCATAGCCAATTTAATAACTCTACCTACATGTACTTATTACCTCAATTATCTCGACTAACCGGTGCCCCCATACATTGACTCTCTACCGGTACACCCCCCCCTGTATATAGTCTCGTTATTGTTATTTTACTGCTGCTCTTTAATTACTTGTTCCTTTTATTTCTTATTCTTATTCATATTTTTTTTAAATGCATTCTTGGTTAGGGGCTCGTAAGTAAACATTTCACTGTAAGGTGAACACCTGTTGTGTTCGTAGCATGTGACTAATACAATTTGATTTAATTTGATTTGACTCGTGAATTTGATATAATATAGCTATGATCCCCTTATACATTTCTTAATGTAATGACATGAAAAACATTGTCAGATTACTATCAATGACTTCTCAACAGCTGTATAAAGTTGTCCAGTGTAGGATATCCTCACTGGTACCCCAGTGTATTGAAACATCCGTCTGTATGTGTGTGTGTAAAGGTGTTCAGGTGTCTCGTGTGCTCCTTACTGCAAAACCAATTGCCTTCTGGGACAAATAAAGTTGAAATTTGAACGTGGACAGGTGAGAGGGGTCGCCCTCACACCTCTATCCGTGAACGCTGGTTAATCATCCAAGTGGACCAGTGTGTTGACAGAGCTTTGCCCCAGAGCAGAGAGCAGGGAGCCGGCCTGGCGTTATGGTTAAGTTCAAGGCAATCATTAATACACAGTGTTTTTGGAGCAGGTGAGACATTAATCCCACTTTCTCACCTCTCTCACCACCCACACAAGCCTCTATTCCACAGAGAGAGGGGGGGGAGGGGGTGGCTGCCATCTGTCCGACTGCACTTTTATAAGATCTCATCATCTGTTCATTCAGGTTTTATGTGTGGTTTGGTTTTATGATTCTGCTTTTCGTCAGTCAGTCAGGTGAGTCTCAGCGTTAATGTTTATACCTGTGATCACAGGTTACAGTAATGTTTGTGTGTATTGGGGGGTTGTACAGTAGGTTACAGTAATATTTGTGTGTAATGGGGGGTTGTAGTGTACAGTAGGTTATAGTAATGTTTGTGTGTATTGGGGGGTTGTACAGTAGGTTACAGTAATGTTTGTGTGTATTGGGGGGTTGTACAGTAGGTTACAGTAATGTTTGTGTGTATTGGGGGGTTGTACAGTAGGTTACAGTAATGTTTGTGTGTATTGGGGGGTTGTAGTGTAGGTTATAGTAACATTTGTGTGTAATGGGTGGTTGTAGTGTACAGTAGGTTATAGTAACATTTGTGTGTATTGGGGGGTTGTAGGGTACAGTAGGTTATAGTAATGTTGGTGTGTATTGGGGGGTTGTAGTGTACAGTAGGTTATAGTAATGTTTTTGTGTAATGGGGGGTTGTACAGTAGATTACAGTAACGTTTGTGTGTAATGGGGGGTTGTACAGTAGGTTACAGTAACATTTGTGTGTAATGGGGGGTTGTACAGTAGATTACAGTAACATTTGTGTGTAATGGGGGGTTGTACAGTAGGTTACAGTAATGTTTGTGTGTAATGGGGGGTTGTACAGTAGATTACAGTAACGTTTGTGTGTAATGGGGGTTGTACAGTAGGTTACAGTAATGTTTGTGTGTATTGGGG